>NW_026898535.1:0-113437 GCF_033153095.1 Gastrolobium bilobum
AAGTATATATATTGATATCAAACCAGTAATCTATTCTTAGTTTAATAACCAATCTATGTAACGTAGTCATTATTAATCGGTACAAAAATGGTGTAAAAAATTTAGTGTAATAGTGCCACATATTTTATTCCAAATCAAAAAGTTTTTTTAATGAAGACAACATATTGGTGTATAAATGCTCACATTCTTTTGGATGATAATTTGCAAAATGTCTAGGAAGCCCAATGGCTTGGTTAGATGATTGCCGGAAATGCTTTAGGTAATGTTTGGTTCGGGAGAAATTTTTTTTTACTAGGGAAATGTAATTGATAGAGAAATAGTTGGAAAGTGAGCTTGGTAGGAAAATGTAAAAAAAAATTGTTTGGTTGACCCAAATATTACCAGGGAAATTTATTTAAATATGCAAAATCTATGTTCGGGAGAAACTTTGCACCTGTTTTTTCACTTCCCCAGTTATCTCAAAATACCACATCTCAAGTGGTATTCTGTAACAGTGAATTTTATCCAAAACTCAACACAAAAGTCATTTTCCCATCTATACTATTTGTCTGGTATTTTTTGAAAAAACCTGAACCAAACGTGGTATTTTTCAATATCCACTTACACTTTCCCATCAATCCCAAAATAAACCTTCAACCAAACACTACCTTAAGAATTTGAGGAACATTTGGCTCTGCACAAAAGTAGCAATTTTGTTGAACAACATTAACATATTGCAAAGCCTGAATTTCTTGTATCTCAAAATCTTCCTTCTTGAGATGTCACATCTGAACTCGTAAGTCAACAATCTTCTCTCCCAATAAGGGAAATTTTCTCTTCTTTCCTTTTTCTTCTCCCTCTCTCTCTCTTTTCTCTTCTCTCTCCACCCTATTCTCTTTTAAGGGACCTCAAGGTCGAGAGCTCTAAATATTATCTCCCCAATAAGAGGAACAAATTTTTAGTAGTATAGTACAACCCTACGATGATGTTATAATTATGTATTTTTTAAGAAGAAGGTTATATTTACAAACTTTTTATTTATAAACTCTTACAAATTACACTAAGTGTGATCGGTCATACTTCAATCAAGAGTGTATGACCGGTCATACTTTGAGTAATTTGTAAAAAAAGTTAGTAAATAGATCATTTTCTTTTTTGGAATATACTATTATAATATTTAAAAAAAAATTTCTTTTCAAGCTGACAAATTCTAGAGAAAGGGAAAAAAAAAGATTAATATTATATCTATATATTCTTCAAAATATATAATTATAATATGATCGTCTGTCTAACAGGGATTATAATTATAGGTCTAATAAGCTTAAACAAGCTAACAATTATATAATTATAATTATATATCCTCCCTCTCTCCTGTCTCCATCAACGGGGGTGTAAATGAGTTATTTGGTCTAACAGGGATTTACGACTCAGTCTACATAAGGTCAAACTCAATTTATTATATATAAGCAAATAGAATAGGATCAAGCTTAAAAAAAAAGCCTATTTCTAAAGCAGACCATAAACTTTCTTTTACTTGCCGGATCTATAAGCCTATTTGTTGACTTATATTATATTATATATTTTTAATAAAATAAATAAATTATTAATTTTAAAATAATAAATTAACATTATTTTAATTATTGAATGTCTAATAAGCTTAAACAAGCTAACATATCTAGGCCAAGACTCTCGTTTTATAAATATAGGTCATACCAGACTTATAGTTTAAGCCTATATAAGATTAACTAACCAAGTCAGGCTTAAATTATTTTACACAAATCTAATCTATTTAAGTCAAAATTTAGCTCGACTCAACTTATTTACACCCATGTGACCACCACATGCAACAATTATTATACCAAAAAGAAAGTTAAGAGTTCTCATCGGGATCACAAAAAGAGAGGAAGCAGACGAGCGAAAAGGTGCCAGCTGAGAGAAATGTAAGCTTGTTTGATTGTGAAATTTTCAAAGAAAAAATGTGTATTCTTTTAAATGACATAAGCTTAAGTTTCTTTAAGAGAGATACAGACACAAAGAGATATGAATTTCATTGAAAAAATAAAGATGTGAATTTTACCTCTTTGTATCTATCTCTCTCTTGAAAGGATATAAGTTTGTGTCTTTTTAAAAGACATTTTTCCCCAAAAAAAAAATTCAATTAAAAAGTATGTTTGAAATTTTTTAAAATAGTTGTTCTAATTTAAGAAAATAATGTTTGTTATTTTAAAAGATATAAAATTGTGTCATTTTAGTCAAAATTACTGTGTTTCATAGTGAGAGAAATAGAAATCATGATAAGAAAAAGTAAAAGATTTTTTTTTTAAATTCCAATATTAAATAAAAATACTAGTTTTAATTAAAACGATTGTCCTTTAAAAGGACAAATATTTTGTTTACTAAAAAAAGGATAAACATTTTTTCCTTAAAAAATACTAAAGTTTAGAAAGAAAAAAAAATAGTTTTAGAATCCTTCTTATAAGATAAAAAGAATAGTTTTTGAAAAAAAAAAAAAGCATAAAATAATGCATATAATTTTTTATTCACACATTTTAGATAAAAATATAAGCACTTGAGAAGATTAATAGATAAGGAAACTGACTACCGTTATCAAAATACAGAGGGAGATGATAAGGAGTTTGAAAGAATTTGGGTTCTTCGATTCACCACCAGTTTTCTAAGACTCAGTTGATATATGTGCCTCGTTTGCAAGACAGTCTTCCCCACAATCCATATTCAGGCTTTAAATATAAAATTTATCTGCAACTAACTCCCAAAAATAATCTAAAGGAACCATCATTAAGAACATGTATTTAATCTTATTCAGTACTATCTTTGGGAGAAACACATATTGAATACTATGGTAGCACCAAAAACTAGGTGTGACATCGACTTTATGAGTAGTATATAAGGTATACAAATTATTTTTTTTTCTCTCCGGAATAA
Organism: Gastrolobium bilobum; assembly: GCF_033153095.1. Classification (NCBI taxonomy): domain Eukaryota; kingdom Viridiplantae; phylum Streptophyta; class Magnoliopsida; order Fabales; family Fabaceae; genus Gastrolobium; species Gastrolobium bilobum. The sequence goes on from NW_026898535.1 coordinate 2,923, forward strand.
TTGCAGTGACATGGCACACTCTTATTCGCCTAATGTATCTACTGCCGTAATATATTAGATTTTTTGCTTTGGAAGAAGTTTAAAGCCTTAATCCTGACCATCCCCGAACAGAATTTTCTTCCGTGAAAGATATATGTGGTTTATTCAAAAAAAAAAAAAAAGTAAAAGAATGAGAAAGATTATATTTACTACTATTTTTTCTTACTATCACTTGATATTATTTTATAACGTTAATTTTATTTTGTTCCAATAATAACAAAGTTGATAGTAAGAGAAAGTAAGAAGAAATAGTAATAAATATAACCTCTCATAAAAGAATATTGTCCACAAAACAAAATCTCATAATCCATAATATGATGAGATATATTTAATTTGCAGAAGCAATTATCGGTTATTCCTAATGCACACTCATTAAGTAAACAATTAATTAAAATGAAAATTGAGTTAAACAAAAATTCAAGCACTCACATGACTAACTGTTATGTCATTACCCATACAGAATTTTTTACATCAGCGCAACATATATCAAATTGATTTGTTTGGATTCAATAGCGCTTGTATATATTTAATAAATCAAAGTAATTAAATATAAATAGAATCACGACGAAGGTTGAGAATATAACTTACATTAATATAAAATCATCCTAACCCAGGTAAAATTCAAATACCTCCCATGTTGTCAGACTGTGTGGCTCGTATTATATATAATGGCGATGCAATATTTTTTTTTATAATATTATATTAATGTGGAATATTAATAATTATATATTTATAATAAAATCAGTAAATTTATGAATATGATTAGTGTGAATTCTAATTAATTAAATATAGATTCTGAGCTAATTAATTTATTAGATTTGTGATGGGCGAGCCCAATTACTTATAAGGATACATAGATATTGGTCTCTCTTGTCCAATTATCAAAATTAAAGGATAAGTTATGGTAGAATATATAAACTATATGTAAGTATTTAAACTTTACTTATTTAAAATTTTAAATATATTCTTTAAAAATTAATGCATCATAATAAATTAAATAATCAAATTTTTTTGGGTAGTCAAATAATCCAAATTTTAATATACTTTTATGATTTTTATATGAAATAAAATATTAAATATATTTATTTTTTTTAAGAGTCAACAAATAGACTATCATTATTCTACCAAAAGTTTTGTCTCCCTTAACGTTTTTCCTCTTTTGAATGCCTGACCGTTTCACAGAAGAATTAGACTCAAATTGACTTTCTACAAGTACCGATGGTAATGAATTTGAGAGAGGCAAGATGAATTCCTGACGAAATCAACCGCTGCAATGAAAATTATTAAAATGATAGAATTGACTATATTAATAGAGTTTTTTTTTTTTTTTTTTATAAATCACAGTTAGGACCCGTTTTGATGAGCTTTTAAAAAATGACTTTTTATGCATTGCAGCATTTTTTAAAATAACTTTTTTTTTTAAAAGATAAAGTTATTTAACGTTTGTATGTATGATCTGAAAATCACTTTTAGATAAAAAAAGTTGTTTGGATGTTAAAATAAAAAAAAAACTTTTTATATATAAAATTACAATAAAGGAGAGATAAAATAGCATGATCGTGGGATAAGGAGAATAAAATAAGTATGATAGGATAAGGTTAAAATTGTATTTTAAAAATTTATATTATCTTGTTTCCAAAACAAAATTTTTATATTATCTAATAATTTCTGTTTTTTTCAAAAGCAACCAACTACTAGCTATAAAAAAAAGAAGCATTTTAATTTTTATTTTAAATTTTGTTTTTTTAAAATGTTGTTTTCCAAACATTTAAAAATTCTCAAAAGGACTTTTATTTTTTAAAAAAGCAAATTTTTTAAGAATAAAAGCTCATTCAAAGGAGCACTTACTCTCCACATAGGAGGTAATCTTGTTTGAGGCAAAAGCATCCATATTATGGTAGAGCAAGCTCTTCTAAGAAAAATTGCATTCATTAAATTTACACTCTCCTGTATATACTTTCAGGATCAAAATTCCCAATTATCACATATATATTTTATATTTTTTATAAATAAAAAAATATAATAATAACAACAATAGGTTATTTTAAAATCATAAAAAAGAATAACGTATAGAATTCCACCAAAACATTATCTACAAAAATCACTTCTCATTAAATATCAATTAACAAAATAGAGATAAAAATTATATACACTTACCCTTGCGTTTGCAGAGAGTTCATTAAAACGTAATCTATAAGAAATGAAATTATTCTGATTTAATAAATCATCCGATAGCAATCTCTAATTAAGAAAGACTCATAAGGATACATTTGTAAATGGTAAATAAAGATATCTATATTGGCAATAATAAAAAATGACAAGTTATTTATGAAAATTGAATACAGACTTAATGTCTGGTCTATTATTTTATTTATTTATTTTGGCACTTTGAAATATAAGTACTGACATTAGCATCAACAATTTTTTCCATCCAAGTGCTGGAACTAGACACATACATGATATCTGAGAAATTTCTCAACATCATATCCTCTCTTCTTCTTTCTTCTTGATTACTTGCCTCTCAACTCCCTCTTTTTACTGTTAGTTTCTTCTTTTTCTCATACCCTCTTTTTCTCTTTATGTACTCGTTCTTATCCATGTCCACTTTTAAAAAAGCCTAGCTTGTAACTCTTTCTTTTGGTTGCCTTTTTTTTTACTCAGATGGATTGCAATCAACAAAACAAGTTCGATGATGAGTTATATAAGGTATTTTATACATTCTTTACCATTGTTCTTTTCTCAGCAATAGCTCAGTTATTTATTTATTTATTTATTTGTTTATTATTTATTTATTCAAAAGGATGAAGATAAGGAGGAAGGGTCAGATCTTGTTCAGAATTCAATGGAAGAGAGAGAGAAGATGAGAAATTCAGCTTCTGAGTCTTGTGAAGTTGATGATGAACCAAAAGGTGATGAAGGGACAGATCAGAAACCAGTTCAAGAAATCCACAAGTGTGAATTCTGTGGGAGGGAGTTCAACTCAAGAAATGCATTAGGTGGCCATAAAAGGTTGCACCTTCAAGCTTTAAGGAAAAAGAAGGAGGCTAAAGGTAAAGGCATCAAGTTTTCTGCTTCTAATAGGAAACTCATTTGTTATATTTGTCACAAGGAATTCACATCCCAGAAGTCCTTGTTTGAGCATCTGAGATTCCACTATGAAAAGCAAGGTTCTAGTTCCTCAAACCCTGTTGGTTCCATGGAAGAGAATAAAGATGATGATGATAATGATTTTGGTGCAGTTGTTGCACCAAATGAACTAGCTATTGATCTATCACAATATTTAGCCCCAGGTTGGCTTCAGAAATATAAACGAGGAAGGAAAGCTATTTATCGTAATGGTGATTATGAAGCTGCTCGAAACCTTTTGTTTTTGAAAAAGGGTATGAATATGAACAGTGAAGTAATACTGAAGAAGGAGGATAAGAAAAGAAAGAAGTTGATAGTGAAATTGAAGGCTACAGATGTGATCTTGAAGCAGAAACAAAGGGGTCGCTACCAATGTGGCAATTGCAATAAATCATTCTCATCTTACCAAGCCCTAGGTGGACACAGATCAAGCCACAGTAAAGAGAAGAACAATAGGCCTGCAGATGTTCAGGACTTTGATCTGAATAAGGCTCCTAATGTGATGATGCGTGGATGAAAACAACTAGTCTACTTATCTGGTATCAATGTAGATGATCCATATCTCATGTTTCAATTTGGGACTTTCTTAGTTTCTTCCATTTGCTCTATTTTAATTTCTCTAACTTTTATGTTTAATATTGTATCTGTATGTTCCCTTGGATATGATTTTATGTTTGAGTTACTTAACTATCTATTTGGCATGAAATATCTTTGTTAATTGTATCCCTCTACATAGAATTCAACCTTCGAAATCAAGAGCATGTTTTGTTCCCCTGAGCTTCATAGGTTCTTATTTTATGACACTTTAAGTTGAGGCTTTAAAGTCAATTAATGCTCGTTTGGACGGGCTTACCTGCATGACCGTTTAGGATTGCTTTTCTTAAAAGAACTTTTTTTTTTAAGTGAAAAAGTCAAAGTTGTTTTGGGTTTGTATTTGAAAAGCATTTTTAAATAGAAAAGTCTCTAGACAGTAAATTGAAGGGATACAATTTAAGTGAATGTATAATCAGGTTCTAACTTTTTTTTCATCAATATCCTTTTAATTAGTAAATTTAGTGTGTTGTCAAACTACTCCAAAGACAAAATGTAAAGGTCATTCAGAACATTACTCATTTTACGAAAAAAAAAAAAAAGTTTTTGTTTTTATTTTCTTACAATTTCCACAGAATTTTTTTGTCTCTATAAAATTTTAAAATCTCTTTCCAACTTCTTGTATGTAATTCTATGATCTACATGTACAAAAATAAGACCAACGCCCCCCAAAACTCCAACACAATGTGTGTTGGCTTTAATGTATGATATTAATATTTTAATTTGCAATAATTTTATATTAACATAAAAATGATTTAACTTTTAAAATTCTTATGCTAAACGGATTTATTGTTTATACAAGATAAAATAAGATATCAAAGATGATATGCGGAATGTGTATGCAAACTCCTTATTTTGAATAAAAGATTAAGGCTCGTTTGGATGAGCTTTTAAAAAAATAATAGGATAAGGAGAGATAAAATAAGTATGATAGGATGTTTATCAAAAAAAAAAAAAGGTATGATAGGATAAGTTACAATTGTATTTTAAAAATTTATATTATCTTTTTTCCAAAAAAAAATATTTATATTATCTCTTAATTTCTGCTTTTTTTCAAGAGCAACCAACTACTGGCTATAAAAAAAGTTACATTTTAACTTTTATTTTAAATTTTGCTTTTTATAAAAGTTGTTATCCAAAAATTCTCCAAAATGACTTTTATTTAAAAAAAACAACTTTTTTAGGAATAAAAATCCATCCAAACAGGCACTGCCTATGTAATCTCTACAAATCTCATATATAAGATATCTCATTTTTTCTATAAATATATTTTGAATAGAACATAAAATATATTCATAATCGCATTTGATGTATGTCTCACTTTCACGCTTGGTACACTCAACAATTTAAATAATTTTTTTTTAAAATATTTCAATCGGTTCATCGCTTCGTGGCTAGTCCGATTCAGGAAAGGTCCCGGGATTAAGACTTTAAACTCATTCCAAAGATGATACTGAGAGTATCAAACACATGCTTTCATCCCTCAGTTCTCTGTCGCCAATTGAGCTACCATCATTTGATAAATCGTCTCTAAGTTTATCTAATGCTATCAAGAAATTCGAGAGACAAATAAAATTTTAAAAAGAAGAAGCATTTTTCCTTCTTCGTAGCAACCCATCATTTTAAAGGGAATATGTTGTTATTGAACCATTTATCTACCCGAATTAGAGTGAGAAATCAATTGTAAATACTTTTCAAGTTAGCGCGGGATTCCAATTTTAATAGTTGCCCTTTATGAACAAATTAACAGCCTTGATGAAATGCGATATCTGCGAATCAAAGATGGATATCTTTTCAAATTTGTTGAGTGGAAGCTAAAATGGCAATTTCCAAATTATTTAAAAAAATCATATCATGATATCATAATTTGTCAATTACTTCTATATAACCATATCTGAATTTATACCCACGAGTTAAAACTCTTGGGTAGTTCTTCTGATTTAAAATTTTATAAATTATCATCAAACACATTGGTAGATTGGTATGAGTTGTTTCACCTTAATCAATAATTTTAAGTTTGAGTCCCGTATACACATTGTGTTTGTACATATGTTACAAATTTGGTAATGAGAGTTTTTTGGTTCTCGTAATCTTATCTAACTCAAATCAAATTAATTAAGTAATCGATAAATTAGTAAAAAAAGTTGAAAAACTTAAAATTAAATTCACCCTAAATTATATAAAACTAATTGATTACTCGTGCGATGCACGGACAAAAAAGAAATAAATTTAAATGTAGATGTAGTAATATCACAACTCTCACTATGTGATGTCATCACCTAGGTATCAGCTATGCATTTAATGGATTGATTTTCAATCAGATTTATGACTTATTAAATATGACTCACATATTCAAAAAGTTTACGTTTTTTTTAGTGTTAACATGTGAAATATGTTTTGAGTTTGATTGATTGTCAAATTTTCATTTATAAATCTTTCCTTTAATTAATCTTTCCTTTAATTAGTAGCGTTGACTTAATTTTAATTATTTCCTTATTTTTAATTATGACTTTTAATATTGATTGGATTGTAATTTTTCATTGTTAAACTTTCCTATTATTTTTATGCATGATTACTTTTATCCATACAATTATGATATATTATAAAATTAATATACTATATATTTAAATGTATTTTTTTGTAACGAAATGTTTTAACATATTAAGATAATGTTTTACTTCGTTGCATAAGCCTATGACTATAAAATATGTACATTTGATTTATAAAATACTAACAAAAAAATATTGAAATATATTACACAATGTGCGACCAATTGACTTAAATTTAATATATTATTTAAAGTTTAATGCTATATAATAAATTAAAACAATAAAATATGAATATAATTTAAGAATGATTGAATGATAGAGTAAAATAATAAATGCTTCTTTATAGGAAAATTCAACAATGACGTAATTGCTCGGTTTTTTTTTTTTTCTGAAGAGTTTCGGCATTATCATTTCTCCCAGTAATCTCTCTCCTCTTATTTATTTCTTATTTCTGGTGCTCAACTCTCACTCTCAGTACACAAGGTTAGCATTTCTTTTTTCACGCTCTCTCTCTTACTCTAGTCTACTCGTTTTATTTATCTCTTTCTTCTTATTCGTCTTCATTTTTAAAACCTACCTTCTAATTTTCTATTTCTCTTGTTGTTCTTGCCTTCTCCTTCTTCTTTTTTCAGAAGAAAAGAACTAAGATGGATTGTGATCAACAAAACAAGTTCGGTGATGGGTTATACCAGGTATTCTACATGTTCTTTCTCATTGTTCTTTGATCTTCATCGTTAACTCAATTATTTATTTTTTATTTTCACCCCTTTTTTTGTTTTATAACCAAAAGGATGCTGCTGATAAGGTTGAAGGGTCAGATCGTGTTGAGAATTCCATGGAAGAGATGGAGAAGATGAAAAGTTCAGCTTATGAGGTTGGTGATGAAGCAAAGGGTGATGATGAAGGGAAAGGTAAGAAACCAGCTGCTTCAGGAATGCGCAAGTGTGATTTTTGTGGGAAGGAGTTTAGCTCAGGAAAAGCATTAGGTGGCCATAAAAGCTTCCACCTTCGAAAGAAACATAGGGAAGCTAAAAAAGCTATTACTTATGGAATTAAAATGGCTGATGGGAAACTCGGTTGTTATCTTTGCAACAGGATTTTCTCATCACGAAATTCCTTGTTTGGGCATATGAGAGCCCACACTGATAGGCTCTGGAGGGGTGTTAACCCTCCAACACTCTCTGATAAGCAAGGTTCTTCTAGTTCCTTCAACCCTGTTGGCTCTATGAAAGAGAATAATGATTTTGGTGCAGTTGTTGCACCAAATGAACCAGTTATGGATCTATCAAAATCTTTACCCCCAGGCTGGCTTCAGACCTATAAACGAGGCAGGGAATGTCTTTGTTGTAAGAAGATTATGGAAGCTGCTAGAAAGCTTATGTCTTTGTCTCAGGGTGTTTGGTCATGTGATGAGTATCCTCCTCAATTGCCTCAAGATGCTAACCTCAATGAGGATGGTGTTTGTGATGATGGAATGAAGGGTGGAAAGCCTTTGTCTTTGGATGATAGTGTGGATGATAAAGCTACACTGTTATGGATAGTGAATGGGACAATCAGGTCAATTTAGCAGGATGAATGAAACTAGTCTAGCTACTTTTCAGCCAATAATGTATGATGTCTTCATCTTATGTTTAAACTTTGTCACTTTTCCAGCTACTTTAATTTGCTCTTGTTTCCTATGCCATGGGATTAATTTTATGTTAGTGTTGCTTAACCATCTATTTGACATATATGCCATGGGATTTTTATGCTGTAACGTTTTACTGAGGTTTTCAAGCCAATTAGTAATTGGTTGAAAGGTTTAAGATCTGCCAGTAGTTTTACACAGAAATGAAAAAAAATGAAAATGAGTGAGCTTTTGGAATTCTTATGCTAAACTAAGTCGTTTTTGTTTGATAGAAAGGCTTGCTTCTTCTGTTTGTCCGCAAACATAGAACCCCATTCACAAACACTTTTAAGCACAATCATTTCCTATAATGCTCGCTTGCTTGCATCCTGATTCTGATAGAGTTAGGTGATGTTTATTTCCCGGGTAGCTTCTTCAATTCTCCTGAAAAAAAAAAAAAAGTTCATGACCGGTGAAATTCTACATTGAACTTTCAATTACATTCTCCCTAATCCTCTTATCCTTTTATTCCACCCAGCTTCCTTGTATCCTTATGTCCCATACTTGGCAAAATGTCAGGGAAAATTTCAGGCTTAATTCCCGAGAATCAACCCGTTTGGATGCTTTGATAAAAGTGTTTTTTACTAATACTTACATTTGGGACAAAACTTTGGTGCCTCATATATATCTAACTGGGTAATCTTTTTTCCAAAAATAAGAAAAAAACATTTTCAGTGAAAAAATTTTCGTAAGTAAAAAATATGTACTCAATTGAGTACATGCACCAAAATTTTATCCGTACATTTGGGCGTAACTTTTAGAAGAAAGCAAAATTCAAAAAAAAAAAAGATATATTTTTTAAGAGGAAGGTTATACTTACAATCTTTTTTTTACAACCTCTTACCACCATATCTTAACACCGTTAATTTCCGCTAATCAACGGTTAAGATTTATTGTTAATTAATAATTAATTAATAAATTTAATTTCCAAAAATCTTAACCATTGATTGACGAAAATCAACGGTTAAGATATGAGTTGTAAAGAAAAATAGATTTATTGCGAATGAATAGTTAATTAATAAATTTAATTTTCAAAAATCTTAACCGTTGATTGACGGAAATCAACGGTTAAGATATGGGTTGTAAGTATAAGATTTCCAATTTTTTAAAGCCAATATTTCTGGCATAAGACAAAAATAAAAATAAAAATAAAAAAGAATCAAAGATCAATTTTTTGAAAAAAATTAATTTTGCCCAAATCCCTCTCTTGTTACTCGAGCACTACCATTATCATTACCTGTCTTTTCAAATACTACTGGGGGGTTTAAGGGAAAAGTCAAAATTTGAAATATATAAAAAAATGCTTTTAAAAAAATCATTACATGTCTTCTTGTATATTTCATCCAAATACAAACATTTTAAAAAATTCATTCTTTGCAAAATCCCCTCGAAATGGATTCTTAATGATTTGGCGACCATTTGCCTCTACAACATTAACGTATTGGAATATCGGAACGTACTTATCAGGAAGCACGTATTACTTGATTCTGAAATTCTGCCTTTTGTTAATAAGTAATAAATTAGATCCAAATTTTGACTTTAAGCACTATATGAAGAAGTACTAGCTTTCAATACAATTATTTCGTCTAACATGCCTATCGTGTGCGCTTCGAGGCTATAATTTTTTCAACATGACATACAATGTTTCCTTAAATTGTGACTAAGAGGCTAGGTTTGTTTACAAAAGGAATCAAAACTCATGGAAGAGGCTTCTTTTTAGCATTGGCATGCACTAATCTTTCGGGTGCATTTAACAAATTCTGCATTTAATTTGACGTGATGATTGTACGAATAGAAATAGAATTAACAGGTAATCTGATTATAGGAGTATAATTAGTTGTCACTGTTTTGGTAATATTCTCAATTTAACGTATACGAAATTATAGGAATAGAATTAGCTAACAACAAATATTCAAATTGTTGTATTCTTTTGTATTTAAGAGCCATGTTGGCACAGCAATGAAACCAGCCTAATCTTTTTAGCTTATTATGGAGTCAAAGATCATTTTTTTCTATCCTTAACCGTTAAACCCTATTTGGACAATGGCTGACGAGAGTGATCATGATAGCGAAAGTTCAGGAGCATCCTAATCTTCTGCTACCCAGCCTGCCTAAACACAATATCCTTAACCCGCAGTCCCCGTTTTATATGGCACCCTTTGACAAACTAGGCATCCAATTAACCAATGTCCTGTTGAAAGGAGAGAGTAATTATGATACTTGGTGTAACATCTCGGGCTTTGACGTCTTGACGAGGGCAGAGAGTAGATAGTCCTTTGACACGTGAGTTGGATTGTACTACCAGTCGAAAATCCCAGTGTTGGAGTCCAGACCCGCTAAGGTAAGAGGGTTGTGACAGTAAGTTTCTGGCAGGCTTCCAGCGAGAAAGGTACATAAATAAATTGAATCAACACCCCAACGAGAGGGATATGCTATCATTGAGGATGACTGTATAGTTGAGGATGACTTAAAGGAATTAATATATATTATCTATACTAACAAGATGAATATACTTTTCGGTAGCCCATAACTTAAGAACTCCATAGTTAAGCATGCTTAACTTGGAGCAATTTTAAGATGAATTACCGGGCATCACACTAAAGCCAAAGCTATAAAGAATGCCCTACGAGCCAAAAATTAATTGGATTTTGTTACTATCGTAGCTGTTGAACCCGTAGATGTTGCCTATCCAGAGGGTCGAGCATTGGTCATTGTCAATTCCATGATTATGGGATGGCCACAATACAATTGACCCTAGCTTGCAACCCTACATCCAATATTTTGACACAGTTAAGGAATTATGGGATGATCTCCGGGAAAGGTATTGTATTGACAATGTATCTCGAGTTTATTGGTTGAAACAATCACTGTCGAGTATTAAGCAACATGGGTCGACTTATTATACCAAGTTGAGAACTGTTTGGGATGAATTGGACTCCCAAAAATCACATCAATTTGTCCAATGGGGTTGCTTGTCTTGTTTCTAAATCCCTTGTTGATGACAAGAAAAAGATCGCGTGAATCAAATCTTGATGGGGGCTTGATGATGAGATTTTTGGCACTGTCAAGACTCAAATTTTAAACATTATTCCGTTGGTGTCTCTGAACAAGGCATATGCTATCATTGTTAATGAGGAAACAGCTAAAGGAGTTGCAAGGTCTCAGGCAAGTTGATATAAGGTTGTTGGTTGTGCAGTTCAGTCCTTGACTCAACAATCTTTTGGTTTCAATATCCAGCAATAGCCACAATGCCAGGGAAAAGATCAGCATCGTCCATGCCTTCGTGCGTCCATTGTGATAAAACTAACCATCCCTCTAGTACTTTTTGGCAGGTTATCGACTACCTTAACAATGTAGGCAGAGGACATAAATGTGGATGTTGACAAGGAGGGAAAGGCCATTTTGGGCAAGCTCATGAAGCCCAAAGTGAAAAAATTTCCTTTCTAGTAATACATTCGGCCTTGACTCCTGATATAGTCCAATGTCTCCTTACATTGGTAGAGCAGCCTCATACACAAAACGCCTCTTTGTCTGGTAATAATTTACATAGCCCAGTTTGGCTTATTGATAGCGGAGCGTCTAAACATATGACTGGTAGTTTGGAGTTTGTTAGAAATTAAGCAGTGGAAAATGCAGAATATTACTAAAACAATGTTTGTTCCTCCAATATTACACACAAGATAAAAAAAATTTATGATATATAAATAGAGTAATGGCAAATTTACTTTAACATTTTATATTGTTTTATGCGCAATAAAAAACAAATCAATTCATAGAATAAACTCATTTAAAAATGCTTTTATTCAAAGGGTAGGGGAGCACCTCTCCAACAAGTGAAGGATAATAGTGTATTTGTTCCCTGGGAAATGGGTTTGCAAGTATTGGAACTGGATGGACACTGGCTAGTAGGATTTGCATATAGAATTTGTGTGTACAATGCTATATCAGCGGAATTGTGGAGTATCTTGAAGGGTTTGGAACTAGCCTAAGAAAAAGTCTACAGAGATGATCACGAAAAGCGATTCAGTATCCATCCCTCTTTTGGAAATTTAATGAACTTAATACATTTACTTAAGTAATTATTATGTATTCATATAACGTACATTTAATATTTTAAATTCATTATAAATGTTGCTAAAAATATCATGTGTGTACGTAAGTATAAATAGTCTTATATTTGCATTTGTCATTTAAGCCTAGAGAATGTATACGAATAAGGAAAAAAGCAAACCAAAAATATGCAAGACAATCAATAATATCAAAGAAGTGAATTTTTATTATTAGACCGAGTATTCTCTTCTGTATTATGTCCTTCTAAGTGGGAAGCAAAGCAAGTCACTCACCAATAATGCTTTCAAATTCCTGAAAGCATCAGGAATTTCATCATTGGGAACAACTTTAATATACAACTGTTGATCAGACAATAAATATTAATAAATTGTATGTATAAATAAGAAAACAATAAAACTATTGTTCGGACTATAATAAACCATTGAAATCTGTACCAAAAAATGAGAAGAAATCATCATCAGGAGGAGATTGATCCTTGTCACTCACTGCTTCATTCTCTAACCAAACAAAATCAGCTAAATCATCCAGACTTGTAATTTCTTTGGGGTTCGAATGTTTCCCTTGCTCATCCAATTCTTTCTCATAGGGATGAGATGAATTCTTCTTATTACCCGAGCCTTCCAAAATCTTTGGAGGGTAGAGTATCGATTCCAAATAACCATTGCTGCGTGGAGAAACTGGTTCTATCTGAGTCTGTTCATGAATTGGAGGATAGTGCTTATCAATCAATGTATCACCAGACCCATGACAGAATGGAGGCATGCTACATGAGCAACCTTCTTGTTAAAATTCTATGCCTGGGAGTGGAGGTAGCTCTGATACCATTTCCCCATATATGGTGGGAGTTATTGAATCTGGATCCTGAATCAGTCTACTGAGAGACCCATCAACTACTGATGGAAGAATAGGAGATGCAGGCCTGCATGGAAGTGGAGGTAGGTCTGATACCATGGCCTCAGCTATGTAGGAAGTGCCATTTAAACCTGCATATTGCTCACTATTGGTGTTATTGTTAACAATGAGAACATACAAAAAAAAATGTTTAAGAAAGTTTTCCATGAGTATATGTGTGTGTGTGTGTGTGTGTGTGTGTATATAATCTACTTACTAATCAACTAATACTGGGGCAACAATATTAGTGCTGTACAAATGTGATGATGAGCTTGGACCTTGTTCAAATGTGTTGCTTTCATATATATAATTGATTGGTGATACATATGGTGGAAGTTCTTGACTGAGGTTGTTGTTTATTATAGCAAATTTATCTGCTTGTTGGTGGCTGCTGGAACCCTTTAGACTTTGTTGAGTGGCATTAAGCACACGTGGGTGTATGTTAGGAGGGTACATTGGTGCGCCAGCTCGTTCAAGTTTCTTTTTTCTTGTGTTCCAATAGTTCTTTATCTCATTGTCAGTACGTCCAGGCAACTGATACAAATTAAGGAATTAACACAAAAAGTAAATACACACAAAGAAAGAAAGAAAGAAAAATCACACTCACGCACACATAATTCAGTGACATAATTAATGGACAGTGAAAAATGCAATCTCTCATATCACATCACCACATTACCGACTATCCTTTCCATATTTTTTTATACTTGCCTCATCTCTTGTTACCTGAAATTGTCTCACATATGGGACATTATCAGAAAATTCATTTTCCATAATAGGAATGTGTAAAAAAAATTATTTATTTATTCATTCTCAATGGGACATGAGAAAATTTCTTTAACTACTGGTATTTTTATTTCAATTCTTTCCCTAAAAAACAATTCAAGATATATTCAGAATCACTTTACAATTATGATTAGATTCGGAATTAAAAGTGATTTGTAAAAAAAAAAAAAAATCAATTCAACTCACAAAAGTAAACCACTAAAATTGGTTTGGTTTCCTGAATTAAATTATTAAAATCAGTTTGATTGTTGGAAAAAAAAAAATCTTCCCCACCCCTCAACCATAATATAGAGTATTTTTTTCTTCTCGATCCTCCCAGTATCACCTTTAAGAAAGATTTAAATCTTTAATCCTGAACCCGTCCCAAATCAATCAGACTAGTCGTGAAGTAATGAACTGATTTGAATATTTAAAAAAAAAAAGTGTTTTCTCTTCTTATGCAAGAGGAAAATTATGAATTTTACATTACATTCACCAGTTCACTTCACATACTATTTATTTCTCTTTTTAAGTAAAATTTAGGTCACAATTCCAACAGAAAAACAACAATGGAACTAATGCAAACCTCCAAAGCCATTTTAGCCCATTTGGGCCCCATATCAGCATGGAGTTCAATGATCTTAAGCTCTTCCTCTTTACTCATGGGACCCTTCTTCAAATCTGGTCTCAAGTGATTTGTCCATCGAAAACGGCAGCTTTTTCCACAACGAGCAAGTCCTGATTTCTTTTGAACTGCATTCCAATTCCCCTCTCCATGGTTTTTCACATATTCCTTCAAAATTTTATCCTCTTCTGCTGTCCATGGCCCTTTCTTTAAATTATCTTTTTCTTCTAACTCATCCCCGCCATTACCTTTTTCATTTGATAATAATGTCATCACAAACACTGTGCCCATAAGAAACACTGCGCCTACAAAAAGTACAGAGATTTGAAGTTAGTGAACAATGTGAGAATTAACAATTTCATAACTGATCAATGGCAATATATAGTATTAAACTTTTACAAAAAAAAAAAAAAAAAAAAGTAGTATGATTTTATCCATTAGAAAAACACCGAGCACTAACCTTTGACATGCAATAGATCGCTACAAGGGCTAAAAACTGAAAACATGAGTAGTCTTTGTTCGTTGAGGGTAGAGAACAGTCTAGGACTTATTTAGCAAATAATAACAAGATGCAGTGTTACCCCTTGAATTCATGGCTTAAAAAGGGGAAAATATTTTGTTAGTTTGTTTCTTAGATTTGTGGGCTCTGCCCTTTAAAAACTACCCAAAAAAACAAAAATTACAATTTAAATTTTGGCATGACCGCCTTTAGATAGATACCGTTTCAATCGGTTAATTCATAAATCTGCGAAAAAATTCAAAAAAAATAAATAAATCTTTAAACAATCATTATCCTAGTTCAATTGCTAGGGTTACAATTACAACCCGTTTAGGGTTTCTTGCATTGCCTTGGAGCTATCGTTTATTTCTTATTTATCTTTATAGTTTGTTGTTTGGAATTTTATGATGTGGCTTAATCTATTAGTGTTTCAGCTAAGAGAATAATAAAGTAGGATAAGATTTTTCTCTTAAATTAAATTATCGAAAACTATCTAATTATTATTTTAATATAAAACAGTTAACAATTCTATATTATCTTTAATTGATAACTATTTTATAATTAAAATATTAATAAGTTAAATAGTTGTTTATTCTTGTTTGCTAAATTACAATTTAGCACCCTGAACTTTGATTCTTGTTCAGAAAACTACCTTTTTGTTTTTAATTGAAACAATTAACCTAAATATCTCCAAAGACAGGAGATATCAACGGAAGACACATCCTCTTAGGATGCCATCGTAGTTGGGGAGTGGAGTTGCAATGTTTTACAATATTTTATTTAAGAATTCCTTATTTCTGCTGTTGTTGCACATGAAAAATGTTGCAGCAAATTTATTAACACTAGAATACGGAATTATATTCTGAAATAATAAAAAAATTCCAAGATACAAATCATATCCTGATAGAAATAAGTGTTAGTGCAAAGACAGAAAAGCTATTAAAACCCTTATTTAATAGTAAACATTTAATCCTATCTTCGAAGATCTGGATTCGTATGCCCAGAGAATAAAAAAATGTATAAATCATCTACTTAATCCTCCAAAAAGATTACTATATCATGTATTAGTTATATAAATTAATCATATTAATTAAAATTTAAAATCTTTTATTCGTTCTTATGAAAAACTAAAATAATCATAGAACATAATGAATTTAGTAATTGTTTTATATATTTTGAAATATTAACTTAGTGACAAGAATCTTTGAAAGACTAAGACGATAACACCCTAATTTTGAAAATAAGTAAAAGACTACTCAACAAAATATTACACGTATTACAATCCGTGCATTGCACATACATGATAGCTAATAAATAGTTATCATTAACAAAGTGAGTGCACGGAACTATTCAATGTGAAGCATACCAAATAAACCGGGGCAAAAAGAGTGAGCATCATTCGAAGTACTAAAACAGTGATATAAAATGCAAAAGATATGGAAACCCCAAAAGCACAACAATATTTGTTTCATACAAACTTTTCATGCACTTCAAAGTATGAAATGTAATATCAATGTCGTGGCTTCTAGGATGAAAACAGCCTTGAAAACAAGTAACCATGGCAGCCCTGCACGGTATCTAGCAGAGGCATAGTTTGGCATGCTTCCTCAAATGCACGATTCATCCATTTTTCTAATATTACTTCAGCAATAGGAGCAACCTGATGCTGCAACAATGCTGCACCGAGGGGTCCTATCAAATTTAGCCTTGTTGCAGCAGAAATTACATCTCTCATTGTGATGAACAAGTAAGCTCTCTGAGAAGTAGTATTATCAATTCCTAGTGCTCCACATATAAGTCCAAATATAGGAGCATGGTGAAAAGATACAGTACCTAACCCCAGAGAAGCATCTCTCATGGTTTTGAGAGAGGGAATCTCAGAAAACACAGCTGAAGCCACCCTCATTAATGCAGATCCTTGTGAGATTGATGCCTTTCGACCCACTTCATTAGTTAGGGTGGCATCCAATATTTTGTCAAGATTATGCCAGGTTTCCAAATTGGGTGACATGGAAGCTGAGTACACAAAAGGAAGGAATAAGCTTCCTGTATTCTCCAATACATGGACAACAAATGTCTTAAGTTCGTTGGAATTAGAAACTAAGTGGGACTGAACTGCTGCTTCAAGGCCAAAAGAATGAGCAAATCCACCAGTAGGTAGAAGAGAATCAAGCAACTGCCATTGACTCCACTGTAAAAATGAGTCTGCAAGGCAAGGTCTGTCGCGCTCTTCATTTATTTGCATTGTAAATGATATTACTCCAGTGTTGATCAGGAATGTCAGATTACTACAGTTGCCTAAAGAAATAAACCGGGTTTATGGAATCAAACTTTTAAAACAATCTAAAATATTCCCATAAATATTTTGAATATAAATTATGTGTAAGAAATTTTTTTTTTTGGGAAAACCAGCCTGAACAAAGTTGAGTTTCCGAAAGATTCTATGATCCTATCTTAACCAGAAGCCATAAGCTCATAGAAAACAGCTGCTGAGTCAGTAAACTTCTACTGATAATAACCTACAGCAGATCTAGCATGGCAAGAATCTTACCAAGGAAAAAAATAAATAAATTAGATGTGACTTTGTCACAAACTCCTTTTTCTTATTTCAAAAGGTATATCAAGTTAACTCTCAAGTGAACCATAAGCACCCCACAAAAAAAAAAAATCTCTAGTAAAACTTGCTAAAGTTAAGCATGGAGGAAGCTTTTATTCTATGATAACCAAAAACCCAGAACCCCGAAAATATACATCACCTACTTCATCGAAGAAATGGATATAATAAGGAGGCCAGCAACTTTTACCAATAAAATTTGAAGATCAAAATACAAATACTGACAAGCACTCTGCTTGCTAGCAAGTCAATATTTCAAACAAGCACAGTGGCCACTAGCTATCTTGGTAGGTTGAGTTAAATGGTTGGAACCTCCTCAATATTGAAGATATGGACATTAACAGTTTCATGAAATATGGACTAATGTCAGACACGTCCTTCAAAGCTCTCTTGACAGCAAAAATAAAATAAAATAAAGTTCAACCAATTATAGAGACCATAAAATCCTCAATTCCCATTCATGGGTGTTCTGAAATTCTCTAGTTACCATGCTTATTTACCTTAGTTCATTGAAATGGGGAGTAAGACAATCTCATTATGAAGTCAATTCCACTATGCTTTTTCTCTACTCAAACAACGAACTGAAAATTATTTGTTCTTGAAGGAGAAGGAACATTTTACATAATCTCATTTGCAAGTGGTGTAAAAAAATGTCAAATGTACATCTCTCAAAAGAATAAAGGGCACTGCGAAAAAAGAACATGAACTTTTAAACATGAGATTTTTTTTTCTTTTATATTATTTTTGCCCGTTTTCTTTTAGGACTATATATTTCAGTCCATTCAAAATCATAACTGACAATATTTTAAAATTATATTAGCTACTAAGGTTACAACATACCAACCTGCATGTTAAAATCAAATTGCACTGGGAAATAAGAGTTGGAACAATGTATTAATGGAGGTTTTCCATAATGTGATTGAGACAAACTAGTCAGCAGTTACAAGTAAAGCAAGCTATAGTAACATGACATTTTCTATGATCTTGAACCTAATATCATCACCCAAGAAAAAAACTAAGAGTTGTCTTTTTGAGATTCATTACTGCCCATGTTCATGAAATGGAAGCCCATAATATACCTATATTCTCCAGTCCCGAGGCAGCGGGAGCAGTAACTAAGACCACTTCCACCACAAGTCCTACACCATTTTGGCCATTCACCTTTTGGGAGCATTTCCAAATGAACTTGGTTTATCCTTCCTTTTCCATGACACTGGTGGCAATCAACTCTTCCACTCCCCTCACATACTACACAAGGTGGATCAGGCTTTTTTCTTCTTTTCTTCCGAACGTTCGACTCTGTTCTCACAACCCAAGATGGCTTTGTGAGAGAGAGATGAGGCAAATACTTGGGAGACTGAGGTGGGGGCAGACCATTGAAACTTGAGGCCTCAAATCGGACCATTCTTGACAAACTCAATGTCCCAAAACCCATATATGCCAGCAGAACTCCAGTGTCTACTCCACTTTCAGCAGTGAAATCTGAAACAAACGAGGATACCTACTTTCTGAGGACTTCCAACAAACATTTGCTTACATATTGATCAGCATTTCATGAACATGATTGTGGCACTCTGACAGGAATTTTGGGTATATATTGGTCATATCTTCCAAGATACTACTGGATGTTCCTATTACTCTTATTTACTCACCAAACTGTAGCATCATCCATGACCAAACATGGAAACCTAAATAAATACAAGTCTTCCTAATGGCCGGGAAAACAAATAAACAATCATGGGGTGTTCATGAAAATCAATTTTAAGAGAGCAGGACCACTAAAATTTATAAAAGTTTAACTTTAATTAAAAAATAAAAAACCCTTGTTCAAGGTTGTTGCCAGTACTCAATTCATCGGAAATTGGGAAGAAAAACAAGGAAACGAGGCAATGAACTAAGCAAAGGGTACAACGCAGAGCATAAACAAGAGCGAGCTAGAAAACCCACAAAGCAATTTGGACATACAGTACGAAAAACAAATAATTTAGAAAAGAAAATGCAAAGGAAGCATTAGGGTATGTGAAGTTTACCCGGTGAAGTTGAGAAACAAGAGCAAGTGAACCAAAGCAAAGAGTGATGTTTCCGCAATTCTGCTGTGCTTATTTTCCTTTTGCCACCATCGCTTATCACATGATTTTTATTGTGTTCTACAATTACGCTCTCTTACAGAAACAAAAAAATTTTTATTTTTATTTGGATATGTTTATTTGAAAGATTGTCTTTGTTGAAAATTATTATCATTCACGTTGAATTATGTGTTATTGAGTTTTTTTAATATATATATATATATATATACGGGCTTATCATTTCTCAAGCTGCTTGAGATAATGTTATCTTCGGCTACTAAATTACAACCAAAAAGATGGATCAACGGAGATAAAGGAAGAGAGAGAAAAAAAGAATCATAACCCTTCCAAGGTAAATCAATTAATATAAGGAAATAAATAAACAAAACGACATAGTTTTGGGATAGACAGAAATAAACATATCTCAAATAACTTGAGAAATATTTTTCCATATATATATACCTTATTGTTTCTCAAGTATTCGAGATAATTATATCTCTCACTAATAACTGTATACATATCGATCAATGATGATTAAAAAAATAAAACAGAAAGAAAAAAGAATCATAATCATTTGAATCAATTAATATAAATAAATAAAATAATAAAAAAATTGGATAAACAGAGATAAATATATCTAAAGGAAATAAATAAACTGAACATTAATTGATACTATTAAATAAATCAAAGATTAAATTGTGTGTGAAGTTTATTTTCAACAATCAAATTCTCTTTAATGAATATGTAAGTTTTTGCTCGTTCTAATTTCCCACTACACTTTTAAAAATTAAAAATTATACTTACATAAAAAATTAAATCTCTCAGCCAATTAATAAATTTTAAATTAAATTTATATATTAGTAAACAGTGATTTTAAAATTATTCTATCAGCTTATATAAATTATAGACATGTTTAAAATGGGAGAGGATCCACTTACCACCAAAAAAAGTTTACAACTCTTACAACCAATTTAATCACCGTTGATTTCCATCAATCTAACGGTTATAATTTATTGGAAATTAATAACATTTATTGTGTCACATTTATTAATTTTCAATAAATTATAACCGTTAGATTGACGGAAATCAACGGTGATTAAATTGATTGTAAGAGTTGTAAACTTTTTTGGTAGTAAGTGGATCCGTTCCCGTTTAAAATAAGTATTAAAATAACAAAGATCAATTAATATAACAAATTTTACTAATCGTAATTTTTATCTAAATAAGTACTGCGAGACTGATCAATTTTAAGGGTGTGTTTAGCGCGGGAATGAATCCCCATATATTTCTTTCAACATTTAATGACAAAACTCAATAAGATGAACAATCTCAAATTTATATCATTTAAAGGGTTGAAAAAAAATAACGAAGAATATTTTGATAAAAAACTTTTTAAAAAATTGTAAAATATTTTTTATTAATTATATAAATCCTCAAAATGATATAATTTTGAGTTACATGAAATAATTGTATCTATTTTAATAAGAGGTAGGATATTGTAACAATCAATTAGTGTTACTACCAATGTTACTATCAATCAATTTCACCTTTAGATCGATTATGTTGATCCAACGGTTATATTTATTTCCACGTTTGTATGGTTATGATTTCTCCTTTTTAATGTGAAATCATAATCATACAAAGATGAAAATAAATATATTGATCCAATAAATATAATCATTGGATCAATATAATCGATATAACGGTAAGATAGATGGATAGTAACATTGCTAATAATACTAATTGGTTGTTACAATCGTACTCCATTTTAATAATAGAAAAAAATATTTTTACAATAATAATAACCTTACATATTTTTATTTTTTTTTGAGTTACCCAACCCTGATTATCTCTTTGAGACGAGTTGGCTCCCTCCTGTATCCCCACGAGCTTCGACTCTTTGAACCGGCTATGGGACTAATCCGGAGTGCGGGGGAACAGTGATGGCTAAAGGTTCAGCCCCATCTCCAAGAATGCATTCAGCGGAAATCGAACACATATCCAACCCCACTAACTCAACGCCAAGTTACCAACTGAGCTGTACCCATTGGGTTTTTATTTTTATTTTTATTTAGAAATATATTTTGCACGCACAAACATTTCCCTCACTTTTTTGTGTTATATAACATAATCCCCATCTTTTCTCTCATGAAAAGGCAAAAAAAATTAAAATATTACACTTTTAATAATTAATTACGAATAGGTAGCAGTTTGAAAACTATATTCGAATTCATTGCAGTTATTTACGTCCAAATTAAGCGTGACTATTCACGCCCAAATTAAGCGTGACTCCTAAGGCATTCACGCCTAAATTAGGCGTGACTCGTCTGGTGTTAACACGTGGCACAAAAAATTAATAGTTTAACCGTAAAACTTTATAAGCCATAACTTTTGACTCGGGTATTCGAATAAGGTAATTCTTTTTTTGATTCCACGTAACTTTTCGAGATCTACGCAATGACATCTCATTTGATATATTTTATCTCTCACAAACACAATTCAAATTTATAACAATGATACTATAAAGATGGCACCAAAATAGATTAACTCATTTATAAATAAGATGGCACCAAATTTCCTATTAAATACAAAACGCAATCAGCTCCTATTAAATACAAAACGCAATCAACTCTTATAACATTAAATTCAAAATTCAAATAACCACCAGCAAATTTATTTGAATTGGCGACAATCTATAACCAACTCAAAAAATTACAACGCAATCAGCTCCTATTAAATACAAAACACAATCAACTCCTATTAAATACAAAATGCAATCAACTTATTAGAGGTTATTTGAATTTTGAATTTAATGTTATAGTATCATTATTGAGCGTGAATGAGTGCAATATATTCGTAATTAGGTTCAAAACGACAACTTATTCGTAATTATTTATTGAAAAAGCAAGTGTTTAGAATATTTATTTAATTATTTTCTTTATTAATGCAGATTTTTCAAATTGATTTTTGAGTTTAAATCACAAATTAAATCTTTATTTTTTTCTTATTAATAATAATTTTTAATTTTTTTTTGGTATACACTATATAATACAATTATTGTAAATTTGAATTGTGTTTGTGAGAGATATAATATATCAAATGAGATGTCATTGCGTAGATCTCGAAAAGTTATGTGGAATCAAAAAAAGAATTACCTCATTCGGATACCCGAGTCAAAAGTTATAACATTTCAAAATTTCACGATTCGTAAGTTGACTTTTTTTGCCAGATATCAACACTAAGTGTCAACACGATACAATAAATTTAAATATAATTTCCAAACTGCTACCTAGTCGTAATTTAATTAATTATTAGAAATATAATATTTTAATTTTTTTTGGCCTGTTAAAAACTCTTTTACAATCCTAATTCAATATACCTTTTTAGAAAAGCCGAATTGCAAAGGTTGAAGCTCGAAAAACCGAATTGGATGAAGGTAAATGGAGTCCATGCAGTCAACAAACAGTTGGAAGACAAAGGCAATGGCAGCGTGAGAGTGTGAAAAAGAAGATCCAATTCGATCCATGATGCTATCACTCAAACATGTAACCAAACACAGGTCCAGATCCTTCTTCTCTTCCATTCTCACCATCTCCAACAACCCATCTTCTTCTACTTCTTCTTCTTCTTCTTCTTCTTCTTATACTTGTCTTTCATCTCCATCCCCATGCACACCTCTAGAATCCTTCTCCGTCACCCGAAACGACATCGCCGACTCCTTCAAAACCTGGTTCAGAACTCGCAACCACACCAAAGACCCCCTCCTCGACCGCATCTACGAAATCCTCGCTTCCGGCGACGATTTCGCCGCCCCTCTCTCACGCCTCTCCCTCCCCCTCTCCGAATCCTTCGTCCTCAAAGTCCTCCGTTACGGCGGCGACCACAACGGCGACGTCCTCTCACGCCTCAAGTTCTTCGACTGGGCCGGCCGCCAGCCCGGCTTCCACCACACCCGCGGCACATTCATCGTCATCTTCCGCATCCTCTCACGTGCCAAGCTCATGCCCCTTGTCCTCGACTTCCTCCACGCCTTCCGGAAGCGCGGGTTCGGACACAGGGTCCGTTTCAACGACACCCTCGTCGTTGGTTACGCCATTGCTGGAAAACCCGAGGTTGCACTCAACCTGTTCGGTGAAATGCGCTTTAAAGGTTTGGACTTGGACAGCTACTCTTACCACATTCTCTTGAATGCCCTCGTTGAGGAGAAGTGTTTCGACGCCTTTGATGCCATTCTCAAGCAGATTCGCTTGAGGGGCTACGAGAATCGCTTCACCTATGTGATCGTCGTCAAGTGTTTGTGCAGGCGGGGTAGGTTGAAGCAGGCAGAGGCTTACCTTAAAGGTTTGTTGGGTGGTGGGAAAGAGTTGAACGGGTCTGAGGTTGGTTTTCTTGTTGGTGCATTGTGTCAGAGTAATAGGTTTGACCGTGCTGTTAAGTTGGTTGTGGAGCTTGGGAATTCGGCGTTTGTTCCCTTGGAGAATGCTTATGGTGTATGGATAAGGAGTCTTGTTCGGCGTGGTATGTTGGATGAGGCACTGGAGTTTTATAGGCAGAAGAAAGATTCTGAAGGGTATGTTCCTGACCTGGCACGGTATAACATTTTGATTTGTAGGCTTTTGAGTGAGAACCGGCTCCTCCAGGTGTATGATTTGTTGGTAGATATGTATGAGACTGGCATTCCCCCTGATATGGTTACCATGAATGCTGTCTTGTGCTTCTTTTGCAAAGTAGGGATGATGGATGTCGCGCTCGAATTGTATAATTCTAGGTCTCAGTTTGGTCTGTCTCCGGATCACATGGCTTACAAGTATTTGATACTTACTCTGTGTTGGGATGGGAACGTTAACGAAGCATACAGTGTATTGAGAAGCTCTGTTGATCAAGGTTACTTTCCTGATAGACTAACCTTTTCTACACTTGCCAGTGCTTTATGTAGAGAGTGCAAGATTGAGGAGATGAAGGAGTTGCTCCATCTTGCCTTGGGGCAGAATTTTATGCCTAATGCTTCCACATATGACAAGTTTATATCGGCTCTATCCCGGGCTGGAAGAGTAGGAGATGTTTATTTGTTTCATGGGGAACTTAACAGTGTAATTGCTAGAGTCTCCTATGTAAGGATGATTAAGGGTTTCGTTAAGTTAAATAGGGGAGATATTGCTGCTCGTCTTCTTATTGAAATGCAAGGGAAGGGTCATAAACTGACACGTCCCTTATGCAAAGCTGTTATTTGTTGTT
The DNA here is from genome assembly GCF_033153095.1 of Gastrolobium bilobum. Taxonomy (NCBI): domain Eukaryota; kingdom Viridiplantae; phylum Streptophyta; class Magnoliopsida; order Fabales; family Fabaceae; genus Gastrolobium; species Gastrolobium bilobum. The sequence continues at coordinate 27,660 of NW_026898535.1, forward strand.
TGCTTGATATGGATAATCCAAGGGCAAATGTTTTCAATTTATTGGAGGTGCTGACTCACCGTGAACCTCATTGTAAGATTTACAACTGTTTCATTGATGCAGCTGTGCTTGCCAATAAGGCTGACTTGGCCAGGGAAGTAATTGAGTTGATGCAAAGGAAAGGCATTAAACCCAATGAGGATTCCAAAATTCTTATGTTGAAGAGTTGTTTGAAGAGTGGAAGGATTTCTGATGCTCTGAATTTATTTAATAATCTCCAGTGCCAGGCCTTAGTGTCTAGAAAATTATATAATACCTTGATCGTTGGTCTCTGCAAGGCCAATATGGCAGACATTGCACATGAATTCTTGTTCAAAATGATTAAAGCTGGATCAACTCCAAGCATTGAATGCTATGAGGAGCTTGTGCAGCAGCTTTGCTCATCGAAGAGATATCATGAAGCAATCAATATTGTTAATGTGCATGAGAGAATGGGACGTCGAGTAACTTCTTTTCTTGGTAATGTACTTCTTTTTCATTCCTTGGTTTCACCGAAAGTCTACGATACCTGTGTTCGTTTTATAGGAGTGAAAGAGGGGACATTTTCTGGTATTTCAATGCTTAGCTTGATCATTGGTGTATTTTCTGGTCGTCTCAGAGTAAACTATTCTATTGAGGACTTGGAGGAGTTAATAGGGAAGTGCTTTTCACTTGACATTTACACCTATAATCTGTTGTTGAGAAAAGTAAGCAAGAGTGATATGGACCAAGCTTGTGAGTTGTTTGATCGTATGTGTAAAAGGGGTTATGAGCCTAATTGGTGGACTTATGACATCATGGTCCATGGTTTCTCAAAGCAAGGGAGGAAAGATGAGGCCAAGCGGTGGGTTAAAGAAATGTGCCGAAAAGGACTCTATCCAGCAGAGAGTGATTGAATATTCATTTAAGGAGAATGATCAATGTTCCAATCAATGTGTTAAAGACGCAAAATGGTTCACACAATTTTGGTAAGGATATTATTATTTATATATATATATTAAAAAATGGGTTACCTTGGATGCATTGGTTTTAGTTTTCCCGTTTTACCCCTCCTCCCGGTCCTTTTATTTTCTTGTGGAAGCATTAGAAAATAAAATATGTTTCCACCTTGTATTATTTATCACACTAGATTGACATAAGCTATGATATTTGACATAGCTTTTTATACATCATTTTATTTCCATGCTGTATTTTCAAGTTAAAAGCATTGCTTCTTAGCATCTTTTTATGCTAGTTGTCATCACACCGAATAAAAAATAATATCAATCGAGTCTTGACACAAATTTGGTGGATTTCAAATTTCAATGAAGTAGTTGTTCTTAGTGTCAGTAATTACTGAATCATTGAGTATGGTTTGTCCATGTGATTGTCTATTATTCAAAGAGATTTGAATAGGATTGTAGATCAAGAAATGAAGCTTTTAATATTGTTAGAGTTCTAGGGTGAGAAAACAACAAGCAAGGAGAGAATATAGATGGAAAACAGATCAAAAAGACAGGAATCCAGAGAATAGAGATAGAGAACCATGTATGTTATTAAGAAATGGTACAACAAGGAGAAAGCTCCTTCACAAGGGTTCCCCCTCCACAAATGAGTACCAAGACTCGGTCTAACTGATAGAGTCCTCCTCTCCTCTGTACAACATATCCTCCTATTTAACTGCCACCCTAACTGAACTATCTAACCGTTTGTCATTTCATTTACAAACTTTCTAACATCGTCTTATTGTTTTCCCCTTCGTTCCTCCTCGTATACACCTTCCAGACCCTCTCTTCATTGAGCTAAGGTCTGACAAACATGGGATTGTTGTTCTGTCTTATTTTATACATGTTTTATATGACACTTAATTTTCCTGTTTCTGCCTGCCCACTCGGTGGGCTATTCACAAAGAAATTAGTTAAAGGCCTCTCTCTTCGATCTTTCTTGTCATCTGCCATGATTGAATATCCCTTGTTTTATGCACTTGCTGTATTCTCTCACCAAATTGGTGGTGAACTCGAATTCCTTGAGAAATGGACTGCTCACCTCATAAAGGCCTGGTGGTTTCATGCTGGTACTATATTGGCCATTGGCAACAAAATTACTTTAGTTGACTGGATCAAAAGGGATTGGCATCATATCAACCTTGCTATTTCCCTCTTCCTTGTATCCTTCTTGTAAGCAAAATCTGTAATGTTTTATTATCAACTGCCAATGTTTCTTTTTTGTTCTAACTCTTACTTCAGTGTGCAGAAGAATCAATTGGGGCATTTTGCTTTGGTTTCTCTAATGGACAGTGTATTGACTCCTTCCTTGTTTAGAACTTGCACTTGAAGACCGGCCATATAAGATGCTCTAAACTAGTCTAAGATACAATTAAGATATTATGGGATATTTTTCATATATTTTAACACATTTCCTCAAGCTAAAGTTTGTTACAAATGACTCTCTTAAAAATGAAAAATAACTACAAATTTTAGGTGACAAAAAGGGTTTAACTTGCAGGGTTGGCCCGTCTAACTGCCACATATGGCGGGTTGGGTTTTGACTCCCAACCTGCCAACCCTTTTAAACCCGCCATGTATAAGTGCTAGTCAAAACGGGTTGAACTCGCAGTGGGGCAGGTGAACTGGTCTTGTAGAAAGAATCGGAGAGGATTCAGGAGAGTATGAATGGGGCAGGAAGAAGAAAAAACAAGAGGGGAGGAAGAAGACAAAGAAAGAACCGAAGGGTGGGTTGAAGAGAGCCATTGCCTGAGAAGAGCTCCCAGAGAAATCAGGCTGCTGCTTAACTAAGAGGATATCAATCATACTCTAGAAGTATCGAAGTGAAGAGAATGAAGTTCACTAAGCAGCACGGGCTCTAACATGGATAGTGCAGCATGTGAAAGTTTAAATTGTACCATTAGGATTTGAAGAGTCTGCATCTTACATGGCAACAATTCCTGGTTTGGAGTGTCGGTGCTTCAAAGATTTGACGTATTGATGAAGTCCTTTTAGTTGTTTGGATGATGTGAAAATGAAGGATAGGAAAAGAAAGCTTGTAGGTAACTAGGTATTTTATTACAGAAAATTGGGGTAAACACCAATTACAGACATCAGAATCACGAAAAAGGAAATCGAAAGATTAATCTAAACCTGTACCTATCAAAAGCTGACAATACTTGAAATAGTTTGTTTTAATTTGTAGCTGGCTAGATTACATTATCGCATGAGATTAACAGAGAATCATGAAAATGTAATCTAAACCCTAAAGTTTGGTTCAGTCAAGCTTCAGAGCTTTTGTCATTTGTTCTGTTCTCTGTTGTGGGAGCTAATATAAATTATCTCCAATATATATAGCACTTATAGCTCGTTGCTATCATCTATGATCCACTGACACGAGACACGATACAACACGTTAATTCTAAAAAATAGTATATTTCGACACGTTGAGACATTTTTTGATATTAAATAATATTTTTAATATATATAATATAATTTATATTTAATACATATAACAGTCCATAATAAGTCATATAACCAATCAAATGTTCAAATTTTATAACAAATATAAAAAAATAAATTCGTACCTTGTTAATTTTTCATATCAAATTTCATAACAGAAAAAATTGATTTATAAATGATTTTTTTTTATTTTTAGTTAATAAAAAAAGTTGACTGTGTGTCGGAAAAATATGTCGGAGCGTGTCGGAGAGTTGACCATGTCTCAAAATGTCGACCGCGTGTCGGAACGTGTTGGAGCATGTCGGTGTCCGACACGTATGTTTTCAAAAAAAAAAGCCGTGTCGAGGTATCAGAGGCTATCATTGAACAACATCATAACGTAAAATAAGTCTATTTCCTTCTATCACATACATTTATAATTAATTACACAAAATCCTCGTTACATCAATTACATTTAAATCCATTAACAAATATAACTACTACACCGTGATGCACAAAATAATAAGAAATACATAATCATTAGACTTAGTCCCAAAATGCTACATGAACAAACACAAGATATGGTATACATCACTCATGCAATTCTACATGTTCATGCACTAAGTCTAGCATGTCAAATGAAATCCCAAAATGCAAAAGATGCAAAATATCATGGCGCACTCCAATGGCTCTCCTCCACATCACTCTGTGGGACTCTTGCCCAATACTCCTACACTGCTAGATGAACCTGAAATAGAGACTCATGACGCGGAGTGAAATATACGAATATATATATAAGTAATCCAAAGATTCTGAATGATCACCCCACCTAATGACTCACTTAAATGTACAAATAGCTGTCTAGGTTACTTAGGTTGTAATTCACCCGAGCTCTTCTGTTATCCATAAATGTAACAAAATGCCCATGCATGTTCATTTTTTGTATTTTTGGTTCTTTAATCTAGAGTATTTGCATGATTCACATGTATTATAGCGGGACTAACTTTTCGGACACTATTATATTTAAAAAACTCTTCCTTAATGAAACGGAGGGTTAGATTTGGGGGTCAAATTTTACAGTGTTGGGTCTCAGAATGAGAGAAGAAAAAAGAATGAAAACGTGGGTCTCTGAATTTGATTTTGGGTAAAAAGATTTTTGATATGCGTCTAACATACGGAGATTTCTAAGTAAAAGAAGCAAGGAATTAATCATAAATGTGTGAAAATAAGCTCATAAATGCAAGAAATATTGATTATTCCTTCTCAATCATTCTCTCACTCAATTTATGCATTTTGATAGCAGGAAACACCAAAATTAAGTGAAAGAGAGAAGTTAAAATTGCATAGTCTCGCGCAAAAAATGGCGCGATCCGCGCGGATTTGGCGCTGATCGCGCAGGCGTCATGAATGCAGTCCTTGATTTGTGGAGTCGCGAATTTGGCACTGATCGCGCAGGCGTCATGAATGCATTCCTTGATTTGTGGAGTTTGATTAAAAGTGAAATTTAATCAAATTAATGAGAGGATTATGACCTGATTGATTGGTGGAATTATGAGAAAAATGGAAATTTAATCAGAATTAATTCAAGGATTATGACCTGATTGAGTAGCTGGCTATATAAAGGAAGCAGAAACTCTAAAACAATATCATCTTTAGTTGGAGAGAATTCTTGGAGGCTCATGTTGGAGATCCTTCATCTTCTTTTTCTTTTTCTTTTTATGAATTCTTTTTATTTTAAACTGTCAGACATGATTATGTCTGGCTAGTCTTTTTATATTGTGGTAAAGTTCACAACCCTTGATGTGAACCCCTTGTATTTTAGTTAAGTTTATGATTAATTATTCAATTGAATTTATTTTATTCTGTTCTTCATCTCATAATTCTTTTAGAATTCGCGACTCTATTAGGATTGCGAGGGTTAGGGTTCACAATAGGGATATTGGGATTCTAATTCCTGACAAAGAGTAAGATAACTGTTCATGTATGCACTAGGGATAGGCTACATGAACTGCAAATGTGGAAAATTCACTGGGCTTAAGGATTAACTTGAAAAAGGATTTCTAAGGGATTAGGATTCTAATAGGGTTAATAAGGTTAAGATCACTAAGGGATTAGGGCTTAACTCATTAATTATAGATGGTGAATTATTTGGTCAATTGGGTAATTAAATATAAATATTAATCAATATTACAAGGTGGAGATCGGAAAGGTGTTGGCGTCCTTTACTGCAATAGTTTTTCTTTTAATATTTTTCTCAAATCTCAATCTTTGTTTTTTTTTAATTTCTTCAAATTTCTCTCTGAATTATTCACGAAATATTGAATAGTTCACAATTGTTACAAATACCATTATTTTCAAACCAACCCTTGTTCATCCAATAAGAAAGGAATAGTTAAATTTAAATCTGGTGCCTCAATCCTCGTGAGACGATATCTTACTCACTTTTATTACTTGGTACGATCGGTGCACTTGCCAATTTTACGCAACAATTTTGTTTTTTTATGTTAAATTATAGAAGAGTGTAACAGTTCTGTTAACTGCCGTGAAAATCGCTGCCAATTTCCGAATTGTAACTTATGTTAGAGTGGATTTTTTCATGTGTTAAGTAACATGATCGATCATGTTATGTAGAGAAATTATGATCATATAAAAGTGAATCAAAAGTGATAAAGAAAGAGAGAAAACAAAATATTGCAATAGATAGTTATAAAATTTCATCATTGATTTATTTTTATATGATTATAATATTTTCACATTGATCATGTTAAATAAAATATGAGAGGATCCATTTTCAATTTCTGTAAAAAAAAAATGGTGAATTAACGGTCTTATAATGTTTTTTATTTTATTGATATATGATGATATAAATTTAACATATATCATTTTTCAAAAAATAAAAATTGATCATGGATAATATATTTAGACGATGTATGATTATCTAAACTGAAAAAATATTGTCAGTATTATAGACTATACATCCTTTATTAAATATGGCAAAAAGTAAATTATTTTTATTATATCTAATTTTATAATTATTTTCTTTCACAAATACACGCACATATATATATATATAGGCAAAATGATTTCTGCAGCTGTTGTACCTACAGCAAGCAAGGATCTGCGTCCGGATCCTAGGATACGGCAACGGATCCTGAGTTTTTTTTTTTTTTTTTAAAAAAGCCGTGGGGCCCACTTTTCTGTGTCAGCTGTAGATAACACTATCTACGGCTGCTGCAGAAATGTTAAGCCCATATATATATATATATATATATATATATATATAAGGCTTATTGTTTATCAAGTTATTTGATATAACTTTATTTTTTGACTACTAAATCATAACGTTACAAAGATGAATCAATGGTGATAAGAGAAGAGAAAAAAAAATCATAACCGTTAAAAAATGACGTAGTTTTTTAGTAGATGGAGATAAATATATCTCAAGTTGCTTGAGGAATATTTTTCTCATATATATATATATATATATATATATATGAATTCGTTTTTACCGTGAATACAGATAAATTATCTGCATTGAGCCCAAAAGAATATCGTTTTGGGACGGAAATCAATGTGTTTTTGTAATTATAATTTATTTTAATATTATAATAGTCTTTATCATTATAATATTAATCTTTTAATCCAAAACAACATCATTTTAGAAATGAATATTAATAACTTATCTTCGTTCACTTTACAAACATTAATATATATATATATATATTAAAAAAATATTCACTCTCGTTGTTAACAAAATATACTTGTAAATTAAAATGAAATAAAGTCAAAACTCAATTATTAGTAATTAATTATTGTACGGATAACAGTCACCACCACTAATCGAGGTCAACGATGTTACTTAATAACTAATTTATATTTATTTCTTCCATTTTTATTTTTTTTTCGGAAAAAGTTAAGCAAACCTCACTTTTCTCCCCTCTTTTTAACCTACAAAAAGTAAATATAAAAAAGGGTTTTTATTTTCTAATACAACAAGATACACAATACATGGTGGGTCCCTCAATACTCGGACATGGCGTTTTACAAAATAATCATGGACACGCTCCGACATGTTCTAACACGCGGTCAACATTTCATGACATGTGGTAAATTGTTTGACACGCTCCGACACGTTTTTTCGACATGCAGTCAACTTTTTCTTACACGTGAACGCTCTGACACATTTTTTTTAGTCTTAATTTTATTTTATTAATTAAAAATAAAAAAAATCATTTATAAATTTTTTTTTCTGTTATGAAATTTGATATGAAAAATTAACAAGGTACGAAAAATTATTTTTTTTATATTTATGTTATGAAATTTGAATATTTAATTGGTTATATGACTTATTATGAACTGTTATATGTATTAAATATAAATTATATTATATATATTACAAATATTATTTAATATCAAAACGTGTCTTAATGTATCGAAATATGCTATTTTTTAGAATTAACGTATCTGCATGTCGTGTTCCGTGTCCCGTATCAGTATCCGTGCATCATAGGTGAGTCCAGCCACTTATAAAAAAAAATTGTTGCACAAAAATTGATGACTCACAGCATAAGAAAATAACTCTCCTATTACAAAAAGAAATGTATTTTTTCTTATTTTGAAAATGTAAAATTATTAAGCATACATGAACCGCCTCAAAGCTTACGTTAGCACAACTCAAATTAAGACAAAAGAAGACAGGATAAAAGCCAAAATAGTTGACTATTTTCCGTTGTTTCCCACTCAATGTTGACAAACAAATGTCCAATCATATTCTTGGTTTCCTCTTTCTCTTGCCTCCTTTTGTCTCTCTTTTTCTTCAAATAATAATAAATTTTATAAGAGTTATGTTGTAACTTGTAAAAAAATGAGTGTGTTATGTTATAGAGATTCATTTTGCGTTCTGAAATTATTATTTTTTTGCTACGGACCCTACAAAATATTGTGTGTGTAGAAAATTTTTTGTGATCACGTTAAATGATAAATGATAAACCCAACAATTATAGCAAGTATTGATGGAAAAGATAAGCATATAGCCAAAAAAAAAAAACAATTATTGTGGGTAATAACTCTTCTCTTCTGTTATGATGAACATCCACTAATACCATGATTTATCAAAGAATGAACAGAACCAAGCACATAGACAAATTTTAATTTGGAACAACTTCTATCAATGTGAAGGTAAAGACCACAAAATTAAGTCCAGCAAAGCATCTACTATATATTAATGATCAATATGTAAAATCAACTGATAGAGAGTCCGTCTTTCAAGAGTTCACAATAGTCACACCCTACTCATTACCAAGAATGTGGAGACCAACAATATGCCAATAGATTTGCTTGTCTTCAAATCATGACGCTTTCTTAATTGTTGGAAAACGTGTAAGGTTCAATCCAATCTAGGCCTTAATTCTTTCATCCGTTGTCTTGTATTTACTGATTCGCATGTGCAGAATTGTAACAAATACGTTGTATACACAACAAACATTTGAATAGACTTGGCACTATTGGAAATAAAATTGTATAGACTTAGAGCTTAGGTTGTTGAGATAGTGGAGATATGAGTAGGTCATGAGTTTTAGTAATGATCATGGCTATCCCCATACCAAAATGCAGTGCATATAAATTATATCTTAAATGGCATCATGTTTAACACCAAATGTATATGTGTGTGTATGTTTGGTAATAACCACGTTCTCCATAAAAATAAGGATTTTATGCAAGAGTGCGCTTAGGCTTGCTTCTAGAATTTACTCCCATATCTTGGAAAATAATAATTTGGTAAGCCAATAAAGATCAAGGTTCCCTTTCACTGATTACTTTCGGGAAAGTGTAATCAATAAGTTGAATAGAAAATCTTCCCAGAAGAATAGGGAAAGAGATAATATAAAATGATAATGAAAACGATATTTTGGTATATTCCCGTATTGATTTTTATGTGCTACTCTTGAATCCTTGCTTAATTTGTTCATGATCAGCAAATATTCAAATTCACTTGCACATTCGCACATTTAGTTGCAATATTTTGAATATGGCATTTTGTGGGTGCCCATAGATTAATGGCTTTCAAGTAATTGGTTACCTATGGATCACCGTTGGCTTTCTAACACTAAGCTGATCCGACCAGTCTGATCGGTTGATTCGTAAACCAAATCCCCAATCAGTTTGATTAGGTATTGAATTGGTCTTGTATTTGATCCGGTATGAAATTGGTCTTGAACTGGGTTCAACAGGTATTAAATCAGCTCCGATTTTTTTTTAAAAATTAATTTTGTGAGATTTTGGACAAAATCCTTGAAAAATACCACTAATGAGATTCAATTTTAAACCATATGAATTATAACTTATTGAACTTACCACTAAACCAATGCTAATTATTAGTTAAATTGCTTCTAATTTTATATGTTATATTATATTTAATTCATGCAATTGAACCAGTGATCCACTAATTGAATCAGTGACTCATTGACCCAATACTCCAACCGAGTCGATAACTAATTCGAATTTAATAATACTACTACAACATAGACCGCATTAATAAATCATATGTATTTATATCTTTTTATTATTGAAATTATATTGTATCCCATAATTAAAAGATTTTTGCATATTTTATCTTACCTTATTCTACTTTAACTAATAGCCTCCAATTATTTTAAATTTTTCATAAATTAAAACAACCATAAGCGAATTTACGTGAATCTTAAGAAGAAAACAAAAACATGCTTAAATGGGTGAACCTCCTTTTAACTTGATCTTAGAATGATGAAGTGATATATATGGGTTACAAATCCCACCGTTTCACGAGAATAGGAAGCATTTAGTTATGGGTTCGCTTTTTCTGCAATTATTGCAGATAAATTATCTACCGTAAGTTTAATACGACGTCGTTTTGGGGCAGAAATCATGATATTTTTATAATTTTAATTTATTTCAGAGTTATTATAATCTTTATAATTATAATTATTTAGTTTTTTCAATCCCAAAATGACGTTATTTTGAGAATAAATGCAGATAACTTATATACAGTAACTGCAAAAAATATTATTCTGTTTAGTTAATCAAGCTCAATTTTTCCTCAAAACGTCGTGCGAAGTGATCGCCTGAATTATATTCTAGTTATATAATACATTGGGGGATATGATCATTAGTTACAATAAAAGAAATTATAAGGAAAAATGTTTTGACCGTTTAATCAGGGACAATACATATATACGGTTGGATCAATAGAGGATTCTATGTCATTTGCCTAATTGAAAACTATATGCAATTAATAACCTGTTAGAATCAGATTAAAGCTAAATCCTAATGTGACAACAAAAGAGAATCTTTTAGTTCCACTTATCCTTAATTAACATAGTGACACTAGTTAATTAAAGTGAAAACCAGTTGAATTCTACCTACCCGTTCTACTTTTGGTGCTTAATATTCGATTTCTTATATAATTGGGTTAATTACTTTCTCATATTCTTTCTTCTCCCCAACTTGGCATCATTGTATCAGAATGCACAAACAAACCCCTTTTTCTTAATTATCTTCTCAATCATCTAAACTTTTACTCAATTAGTTCATGGATCATAGATATTTAGTTTTAAAAACAAAGGATTGTGACCAAATTAACAATAGGAGTAAAACAGAAATCAGCCATTCCCATACAAAGTGACTCATATGCTTTAATACTAACAAAATCTTTTAATTGTTTCTATTTTAAGCAAATATGCACTGATTAAAGAGAGAGAGAGAGAAATTTATACCAAAAGAGAGAGAGAGAGACAATGGAGAATTAGAAGAGAAGAAGAGCAAACTTCATTAATATTAATATCTACAATATTCTAGACATATATGTACCTGTTTATATATCAACAATGGCATGATAGGAAATTTTTGTTACATTGATTAACACCAAAAGTAGGTCATATCTTTGGCCAATCCACTCAATCACCTAGTGTATTATAAATGATCCAAACCATAAACAGAGAAAAGAAAAGACAAGAAAGGGGAGTTGGACCATGTAATCCATAGAAACCTAAAGCTATAATTGATATTCACATTTTCTACATCAAAATTGCATATCTCATGCTGTCATTTACCATGAGATGATTCATTTCAGAAATTTGTGAAAATTCACCAGTTACCCAAACCCCATCAGACCCATTAACATGAGGATGAGAAACACATGAGAGTATTGATATGGGAGCGTGAAGAATGCTATATACAAGCCTCCAACCATGTTGTCTTCTTCCCCTGTCATGTCCAAAAATCTGTAACTCAACCGCGTTTCCTGGTTCAAACATGTTCTCATCTGCCACCTTTGAGTTCTTTCTTGTGCTGTGAAGGTTTCTTGTCACTGCAGCTATAACACCCCACATCTTCTGCTACCTGAGGTAATTAGCTACCTAGAACTCAGATTCGTAATATATATAGTTCAGAGCTTGTTGGAGTAAGATAGAATATGGTGATCGCTCTGAACACTGAAGAGAAAATAAAGGGTTGGAAGAGCCAACTCTTCCTATAAGGCTTTTAATAATGGTATTTAGGTGGTGGTGTTACCGGTGCTTGTCTTTATCATATATATATATAGTGTCAAATTTGAAATTTGACACCTCATCTCAGAGTCATTGGATCAAAAAAGATCAACGACTCTGATTTGTAAGTATGACACCATTGATCTTTTTAGATCTAACGGCTCTCAGATGAGGTGTCAAACTTCAAATTTGACATTGGTGTCAAATGATCTTACCTCATATATATATATATATATATATAAAGGTTTATGGGTGCATTTTAGTTTTAAAGAGGCAACTATAAGTCTATAGCAACATTTCTGTTCTTATTAATCAAAGGTGGGGTCTATTATGGCCAACTTGCACACAAAACTGCCTAATTGTACAAAAAAAAATCTTCAGTCTTTTAACTTTCAAAATTTGGGTTTACTTTTGGTTAGTTGTTCTTGTACATCAGTTACATAACTGGTTAATTTCACCAAAATATAAGAAGGAATTTTTAAGGTATAGCTTTACACTTTACAGTTCATTTGGCCACAACTTGTTAGGGTCCCCTTCCCCCCAAACTCACATGAAGCTTTGGACAAAACGCTTAGCTGATGATGATCTTATCAGCATTGCGTAGGGTGATCAATCATTGAACTAGAAACTTCAGCAGAGAATCATGACCGTCGATGATTGATCTTTACATCTATATATATACATGTTGCCCGTTTATTAGAAGAACAATTCATCAGAATAATGCAAAGTTTTTGGGTTCCCCACAAATAGAGAAGTCAATATACCGGTACCAAAATGTGATGCAGACCCATGTGGTGGTATGTCAATGAGTACTATTGCTCCACTAAAGAAGCCTCAAATGGTTATCAACTTGTTGAAAACCAATAAGTAGATAAAGATGAATACATAATTAAGTTTGACAAAACATTAATTGAGGAGAAAAATATGCAATTGGATTATATATAAAGCCAAATAATCAGTATACAATATACCTTACTATAAGTTAACTATTATTTTGACCCATTAAGAAGCGTAACAGCTGATGCTATGTGAGTTATGTGACACAATGAAGACCACAGAAGCTACGAAAGGTCAAGATGCGAATTCTTATGTCCTAAAACTAAATCATGATTACTTACACACAGGAAATCTAATCAGGATTCAAGATCTTTCGAGCCATTCTTGTTTTTTCCACTTTCTTTTTTCCCCATAACGTATATCCGTTGTTGGAAACTTTAAAGTAAATATGGACTTAGCATAATTGATGATCTTATCCAACAAGCTGACCTACCAAAAAGGATAGATAATACATGAACATGCCTTAAAAGGGTATATCCAGCTAGAGCTGACAGCGCCAAGCCGCCAACCTTCCATTTTTGCGTAATCAATTACTCTTAGGGGGTGTTTGGTTCAAGTTTTTGTGGAGAGGATTACCGGTAATCCTTCTTTGGTAAATGTAATTACCACGTTTGGTAGAAAGAATAAATTACGATTCCCGGATATCCAAGGATTACCGGTAATTTGATTTATAAAGAAAAGTCACTATTCAGATTACCAAAAATAATATGGTAATTCGGAATACCAATCAGAATACCAAGTAAAGGGAAAGCACAACAATAAATTTTGAGACCAAAATACCTCAATACACATAAAAATCTAGACTCAATCTATCAATTACAAAAGTAAAAATAGTTTGGAGTTATTTTTGTAAAATAACCTCATATTCCAAGTCATATTTGGTTCTAAACCAAATATGAAATCAATAATTTTTACCCAATATTCCCGGTAATATTTTGGCGAACCAAACACATCTTTCGTAAGATTCCAAGTAAACTCAATTTCTACTGAATTCCCATTAATCATGATTCCCGGTCACCAAAAAATTTCTCCTGTACCAAACACACCCTTAGCTTCTAGTCTTCTTCCACTTTTATCACGTACAAATTATATATCCAAACCCTTCACCATTTAATCAATCCTAATAACTTTTTTGCATTCTTACTTTCATTCATCATATAACTTTTCATTGACTTTTGCATCGGAGTCTCCATACCAAAAACTTTCAATTCCTTTGCGTATATTCAATGCCAATGAGTTTACACATGTTTGGTGTGTTGTTAATGAAGATTTTTCATCAAGAAAATGATCATATGAAATTTTAACATGATAATCCATTCCTGTTTTCATCTATCAACTTTTTTTTGTGTGGTAGATCTATCAACTTTTAATTGGTTAAAGTGAAATCTTCCAAGTTACATTTGTACAACGTATATAATTCTGAAGTTTTCCTAGTGGGTTTACTTTTATCCTTCTTTAGGCAAAAAAAATTTTTTTTATTTTTTTTGGGATAATGTGTTTAACGAAAAGACAACTTGGGGTTAAGTGGACAACTGAAAATTGAGTGGACCAAACCCATGTATTAATTTTATTAAACATAAAAAAATTATGAGGGATTGATAGGAAGTGATGGGTTATATATTAGTTCCTAATTATGGAAAATATTTTCAGTAATATGGATAAATCGATCATTTGATATATTTATTACCAAATATGAAAAAAAAAAATTACATTATCTTTATTTTTATAGTTATTTTTTCATATTTTTATTTATTTTTATAAGAAAATTCTTATTCTTGTTGCATCAAAAATATGCTCTAACGTTGTACATTACATTTTGCATATTCATGTTCATGGACTGCGATCGTGTACAGTTAAATCATAACTCTGAAAATTATTTCTTTCATAAGAAGATGATTTTATATATGTCATGTTGTTGTAGGATATTTTTAGTTTGTTATTCTAATATATTCAACGTGAGTCCCATTCAAAAAGAAAAAAGAAAACAATAGGTATCTTTTTTTTTTGGAGTTACTCAACCCTAATTATCTCTTTGAGACGAGTTGGCTCCCTCCGGTATTTCCACGAGCTTCGACTTTTTGAGCCGGCTATGGGACTAATCCGGAGTGCGGGGGAACAGTGATGGTTAAAGGTTCAGCCTCCTCCCCAAAAATTCATTTAGCGGGAATCGAACACATATCCAACCCCACTAACTCAGCGCCAAGTTACCAACTGAACTGCACCCATTGGGTCAATTAGGTCATCTATTTTTTGTGAGAGTAACATGACATTACAAATTTTATACAACATGACATGTATAAAACCTTACTTAAAATATTATAAATTTAGTTTGAAAATTACGAACCACTCAATTTAAATTCTGCAGACGAGGAAAATATTATCTCCTCTTCACCTGCCAAATATGTCAACAGACTCAACACAACTAAGAAAGTGAAAAGACTTTTGGGTGGCCATGAAGTAGAATATTCCATATTTATCTATATTATCTTCATCCTTGCACTGGGTCATGTGTACTTTATAGGATGGCCACTGGATCCATAGTGCCACAACTGTCTCATCACTATTATTTTATTTTAAACTCAAGAATAAAGCGAATAATGATAGCATTCCTCCCATTATCTTGATATAATTTAGATTAATTAGTGGCATCATCACCTTGAAATAAAAGGGGATAGGGTTTGAAAGTCAAAGTCAATTTTGTTTACCAAATATCATAGTATTGACCCACCATTGAGATCAGTGACCTTAATGTCGACATTGTTTAGAAAAAAAGTTCTCTAACTATCACATAAATAGTAAAATAATTTAGAGTGTGATACGTCCAAGTTCACTATAGCATGTAACGAATTTTGTTTGTAGACGTAGCATCTAGTTTATTACTGATAATAGCAAATTAGGTGATCAAAAATCATTCTGTTCTGAACAAAACAGGACACATGTTATCCTTTTCCCAATTCGCTACTTGACACAGCAAACTAGTGCACATTTTCATCTTTTATCTCTTGCTCTTACTCTTTGCCAAGCTGTCTCAGCTCCCCTATTTGTTTTTTTTAACTTAAACATTGGGGAGAAAAATTAATCATGGATGGCCCCTAAATTTTCATCCTAGTTTATAAGGGTGTATCAAGTTGTAGCCCATCAAACAAATAATACAGACAGTGCATACTCAATGAAGACAACCTATCCAGCAATGACTACATCGGCCATTAGAATGAAACTAAGCAATGAAAGTTACAGCCTGCATTCTCAAAACCAAGCATTTTACCCGACACGCTTGTTCTTATACAACAAAGTATCAGCTTGGTATAGCCTTTTTTTTTTTTTTGGTTTACTAAACATTCTATAAAATCAAGTTTACAAGTCATATAAAATCCTATAAGGCGCAACATAAACACCCAAAAACATAAAAAGAATTACACTAGCGTATAAATTATTTCCCCAAAAATTAGAAGAAGAAAAAACCTACTTTTACAACTTCCCTCTCACCAAATTTGATTCTCATAATCACCCATATATTCCTATGATAAAAAGTTTCAAGCGAGAAAGCACATAATTAATTGAGCTGATGGGATGGAGTAGTCAATGCTTCACAACTAAAATTTCAAAATGAGTCAAACTTGAGCTACCACAAGCTGAGGTGAGACAGCTTGGCAGAGAGTAAGAGAGAGAGATAAAGATGAAAAAGTGGACCTGAGATGTGTGCACCTAATTTGCTGTGTCAGGTAATGAATTAGGAAAAGGGTAACATGTGTCATGTTTTTGCTTAGAGCAGATTGACTTTTGACCACTTAATTTTGAAAAAATTTACTGTTTATATGATATTTGAATTATTTTTTTTAAAAAAAAGTGACATTATAGTCACTGACTCACTGTTCCCCCACCATTGAGTCTATACCTTATAAAACACCACAATATGATACAGGCAAGTTCAGAAAAAAGAAGTTAAATATTATATATATATATATATATATATATATATATATATATATAGGCTTAATATTTCTGCAGCCGCCGTAGACAGTGTTATCTGCAGCTGACACAGAAAAGTGGGTCCCACAACTTAAAAAAAAAAAAGGATCCGGAAGCGGATCCTGACTTGCTGTAAGTATAGCAGTTGCAGAAATCATTTTGCCTATATATATATATGGATTAATATTTTTCATAGGAGATAATTTTATCTCTTACACATATATAAAAGTGTGTGAATCTCATATGAGGCCATGTGGAGAGAAGATAAAAAAAAAAAATGAGTCTCACATACTTTTATGTATATGTACGAAATAACATGAAAAACACTAATCTCATATATATATATATATATATATATATATATATATATATATATATATTCTAAGAATTATTGTTCAAGTGATAGAATTTATAGAATGAGTTTCTTTTAGTTTATTGTATGTTGTTTTATTGTTAAACTATTTTAATTGGGATAAGAAAAATGCTAAAAAGTTGCAAAAACAATTTTTATTAAATACGCAATGATCTAGACCCATACTAAACATGATAGAGGGTCCAACCCATTTTACAATTCAAGAGACCAATATAAATAGGTAAGGAGTAAGGAAAAGTGTTGACTTCGTGTACACATCATCCACAAGTACATAGTTGTAACAACAATACCACAGAGCTCTTAGGCTTTCTTAACGACTAATGGTTGAAGGACAAGCACAATGTTCCAATTAGATCTACATAGCATAGCCCACAAACAGATATCTCACAAACAAAATAGGCTATAGGAGCCACTTGCATCCATTAATAAGATTGAATGTCGCTATGCTAAAGTAATATTAGTAGGTCATACCACCATTATATAAAGAATGCTCAAAGCTATGATTACTTAAGTTCATTAATCAAATACTAATTTGAGTGTCGAAGTGTCTTGCACGTACATCTCTCATTTATCCCAGCCCAACAAAGATTTCAAGCACTAGTACAACCATCGCGCGCCAAATCACCTTAAACCCAGTTAGGAACTTGCTTTAGACTCCAATTCAACCATAATCAAATCAACCATGTGAGGTTAAGCCCAACATCTCTTGTATTGATCACACGAAAACATCAAATTTATCTCCATTAATTTTGTTGCATTTATGAAACAATTTTTCTTTGTCTTCATTGGTATACCTATTCCTTTTTTATTTTTGTAAAAGATAATTCCAAATAGTTTTTACGAAAATCCACGTGTATTAAATAGTATTGCTCTTGAAATAGTAATTATATGAGAAATTAAGTTCTTTTCATGATTAATAATAAATAATGAAATGATAATATAAAAAGTGTTATCATAACATACTTTAAATCCTGTATAACATTAGAGAAAGATGTCATATATAATTGAATAAAGAAGTTGGACAAGTTTGATAAAAAAAAATAGAACAGAAAAATTTAGTAAAGAACTAAATTGTCCTACATGGTGAGCCCGTGGGCCCAGTGAGCCTAAAAATTGAAAAACAAATAAAATAAAAAAT
The DNA here is from genome assembly GCF_033153095.1 of Gastrolobium bilobum. Lineage (NCBI taxonomy): Eukaryota > Viridiplantae > Streptophyta > Magnoliopsida > Fabales > Fabaceae > Gastrolobium > Gastrolobium bilobum. The sequence continues at coordinate 45,921 of NW_026898535.1, forward strand.
TATCGGGCCAGCTCAAAAATCATTGGGATGGATAATTTAGGCCCTTTTATTGAATGATATTATGCGACTCGGCCCAATTATCTTGGACCTATATAACAGTACACGAGTGGAATAAAAAGTTATTAATAAATGAAAAAATAAAAATAGAAAGTAATTAGGGTTTTTCTTTTTTTTTTCTAGAGATTTTTTTGGTAAATTCATGCGCGAGAAGCTCTGAGGTAGCGTTTGGTTGAGGAGAAATTTTTTGAATACTAGGGAAATGTAATTGATAGGGAAATGGTTGGAAAGTGAGTTTGGTAGGAAAATGTAAAAAAAGTTGTTTGGTAGGCTGAAAAATTACCAGGAAAATTGGGTTAAGTTTACTGAGTCCATGTTTGATTGAAAGTAGAATATTGACGGGGAAATGTATTAAAAATACGAAAATAACCCTTTTACTTGCTGCAGAATTGGGGCCTTCAGCTTTTACTACAGGTTCAAATACTTCATTTGGTCTGAATTTCTGCATTCCACTCAACTTTAACTTCTTCGTTTATGTTCTCCTTAGTTGCTTCATCAATAAATTTTTTCAGAACATGTTTCTCATCCTCCATTGCAACTCCATTTTCAGAAATATTATCAGTTGTAAAAGAAAGGCTAATTTTTTTCATATACCCCCACGATCCTCCATCAATTCAAGGATATTTTAACATAAGCTCTTATTAACGAAGCTTTTCTTTATTAGAAAACAAACGGTAATCAATCACTCTCAACTACTCTCACTACAACATCTTTTTTTTTCCTCATTTCTTTTCCTTTAAACAGAGATGTCAGCAAATAACAAGAAAGTCGTGGCTAGTGGGTGACGACGAGATTCAAAAATAAAGTAAGGGTTCTTTTTGGTATGATATTTTTCATTTCCCCATCAATTCAAGGATGCCCATCTGGGTGGTATTCTTCCATAGGGTTTTCATCCAAAAATTACACGGTCAAAGGAATTCAGGGGAAATAGCTTTCCTAGGGAAGTTTTCTCAATTGGGATACCAAACATGAGATTCATACATGCCCACCTTCACTTCCCCAGCATTCTGAAAATATACCTCTTACCAAACACCACCTGAAAGAAACCCTCATTCATTCGATTCTCAATCGGCTTTGAATTTTTGTTTTTGATAGATTAGGGTTTTGAGGGAGCGATGGCTATTGCAGCCCCAGGGCAACTCAACGTGAATGAATCCCCCACTTGGGGATCCAGAAGTGTTGATTGCTTCGAAAAGTTGGAGCAAATTGGCGAGGGCACATATGGGTAAGTTTCAATCTCTGTGCTGTTAAGCTTTTAGTTATCAAAATTAGATTTTTATTTATTTATTGGGGTTGCCTTTTGTATGGAAGATGAAAATTTATGAAGTCATTGGTAACTATGCTTATCTACTTTATTTTTTACTATGCAACGCACTCTATTGGGATAGTTGAACTCTTAATTCATGAGCAATCGTCATCAGTATTATTTGTTAGGTGCTCTGCGTTTTCATTCTTATATATCTCTTTTGTTAAAAGTTATTTATTGGTTTTTTCTGGTTTCTTTGGCTGCTTCTCTCGTACAGTTTCTTGTCTTGTGTTCCCTTCGCCTGTTTTCTGTTGATGAAGCAGTATTTTTGCCACAATGGTTTCTTCTTTGGATTATTGGATATAGTTGTCAATTCTATCATATCCTTAAAATTTCATACGGTGTTAGCTTCTTCTTGTCAACACATTTTTTTTTTCCTTTGGACATTTGTTCCCACTTCTATCATACAGAAGTTTTATGACACTCTTTAAATGCTTAAAATGGTTACCTTCAGGCACGGGTTATTTACCAATTTTATGTTCTTTAAACTCTTCTTTCCACTTCACTGTCAACAAAAAAGAAAAAAATATTGTTTGCACTTCATTGCTGATGTTGACTGAAGTGTTAGTGGACTGATACATACCTTTATATATTTCTGCTTGCAGTCAGGTTTACATGGCTAAAGAGAACAAAACTGGTGAAATTGTTGCTCTGAAGAAAATACGAATGGACAATGAGAGAGAGGGGGTATATCTTTGAATATTTTGTTGTTTATTATTTGTGCATAACATATTTTATTTGTACTTTGCTTCATATGTGATTTGCGGGATCTGTCTCGTCAACTTTTACAAACTTTTCATTTTACATGCTATTCAGTGGATCTAAGTCAGAAGTTGCAGTCACAATCTTTTACTACTTCTGTATTATGAATTTCTCCTCTGAACTGTATTGCAAATTTTGTCATTGCAGTTTCCTATAACTGCTATACGAGAAATCAAAATTCTAAAAAAACTACACCATGAAAATGTGATCAAGCTGAAAGAAATTGTGACTTCTCCAGGTGCTGTTTTTAAAGATCTAAATGTGCTTCGTTATCAACATGATATAGGATTTTAAAATTTGTTTTACTTATATATATTGTTTTCTGTTTCTTCTTTCAGGCCCTGAGAAAGATGAACAAGGGAGACCTGGCAAGTTCTTCGTTCTCGTATTACTAGCCAATTACTTTATTCAAAATTAGACAGTTGCACATAATATGCTCTATAGTTCTAGCTGTGTGAATATATCCGTCAACTCCCTTTGGATTCTCTTAGTTCCATGCTCACATAGTTCATCTGCTTTCATTCTTGTTTTGGGGATTGCAGATGGTAACAAATATAAAGGTGGCATCTATATGGTCTTTGAATACATGGACCATGATTTGACAGGTCTTGCTGACCGACCTGGGATGAGATTTACAGTCCCCCAAATTAAGGTATTACTGTTAATACGGAGTGTTATTTTTCATATGTTAATTGTTGTTCATTTTAATGCTGTCTGAGTCTGAGCTGCGTTTTCCTTCCTAAGTGTTACATGAGACAGCTTTTGACGGGGCTTCACTATTGTCATGTAAATCAAGTACTTCATCGTGATATTAAAGGTCTGTCTATAACAAGATTGAGTTTTTAGATCTTCCTGCTGGATCAATTACTCCTATTTGATGTATTTTGTTCTGTTGCAGGCTCAAATCTTCTTATAGACAATGAAGGAAATCTGAAGCTTGCAGATTTTGGACTGGCACGATCATTTTCTAATGAACACAATGCAAATCTTACAAATCGTGTCATTACATTATGGTACAGGTAATTGGTGTCAATTTTGTCATGAGAGTTCAGCTGGATGGGGGTTATGACATTGGCCAGTACACGTATTGAGTTTGTCATTATTTATATAGACCCCCTGAGTTGCTGCTAGGGACAACAAAGTATGGGCCAGCTGTAGATATGTGGTCTGTTGGGTGCATCTTTGCTGAGCTTCTTCATGGGAAGCCGATCTTTCCTGGAAAAGATGAGGTTAGTGATATTCTACGTTTCATGGTTGAGAGAAATTAGAGGCAAAGTGGTGAGTGTTTGATTTGACATTGTTTATAGGCTAGATATGGTTTTATCTTGTATATTGTAGCATTAATGACTGGAAGAAGAGATTCTTTATATTACATTCTGGCTCTTTATATTCAGTCTCTAAATACTTGCTGGTTGCTGCCAAATTTGTTTTTCTGCACATTGTAAACATCTGTGAGCCCAGTAGCCACAAGGAGAAAAATAACCTCTCTGTTTTCATTGAAGTGGCTTTACATTTATTGCCTTGTGGTGCCAAGCTGATTATTAACAGTCAGGGAAAGGTAGAATGCTAAGAACAATGTTTGGCTAGATTGCTGGATCTTTCCTGCTCAATGCTTTTCCGAAGTTCAGTTGTTATATTCTTTCCAGATCTTGCTTATATTATATATGACCTATACTGTATATTCTTATGGTAATTATTTCTTACACAGCTTAAATGTAATGCATGTTATGCTTGCAATAATTGTAGCCAGAACAATTAAATAAAATATTTGAGCTGTGTGGAGCACCAGATGAAGTGAATTGGCCTGGGGTTTCTAAGACACCTTGGTATAATCAATTTAAGCCAACAAGGCCAATGAAAAGACGTCTGAGGGAAGTTTTCAGGCAGTAAGTATCAAATTACGAGCATTTTATCAACCAAAAAAGTAAGCATGTAGATGTACTCCATTTTCTATGGTTTTATCTTTATCTAAATAGTTTTTTTTCCCTATGCCTTGAATTATAGTTTTGATCGTCATGCTCTGGAATTGTTGGAGAGGATGCTGACACTTGATCCAGCTCAGGTATCATTTCTTCACTTGTGGGTCTGATTTATTAATTGTTAAATGAATCATGAATTGCTATTTCAAGTTCTTCAAATACTGTCATTCCAGTTTTATCTTATATCACTCAAACTGTTTTAATTTGACAAGGTTAGCTGCATCCACTATTGTGGTTTTCTTATTATGATATTGACAAAACTCATAATAAGCTTAGGATAGAAATGGTGTACATCTGGTTTCTTCTGTGAGAGAATTGTAACACCCCGTTCTAGAACCGGTTTGTTAACATCGCATTATGATATTAAGCGCAGTTACAATCACATGGGTTCAATTAAAAATCCGGTTAAATTTCTCATTTCAAAACATGCCGAATTTATATTGCCCAATTGCGTGATCATAACCATATTACATTGCGAAATAAAATAAATTAAGCTTAACATCATACTCTTATATCCTTAGACCAAATGTTATTAAATGTCTTCTTCTAATCATTAGCTACGCGTGGCTTCGAACCGCGTCTCATTTGGAGCACTGTAGCTCGCGTTATGACAAATTAGAGCAACAAAAGTGTATGTTGGACACAGGCCCCGCGCGCTACCGGGCGCTCAAGCGCGCGTTATCGAGCGCTAAAGCCTCCATCTGGGCGCTTAAGCGCACGGAGGCTGAGAGCATCAGGTCTTTCAGTGTAAATGGGCGCTTAAGCGCGCACCAGGGCGTTCAAGCGCGCTATCCTGGGCGCTAAAGCCCGCGGAGACAGTAAAAATTCCACCTTTTCGCAGCGAAGAGCGCTTAAGCGCAAACCAGGGCGCTCAAGCGCGAGGAGGCAGTGAGAATTGGCTCACACAAGGGCAGCAGGGCGCTTGAGCGCGCTCCTGGGCGCTGAAGCGCGCTGCCAGGGAATTCCAATTCCCACATTTTCCAAATCTAATTCTAGGGAGGTTGCATTTCCATTAACAAGCCACACTTGTTCAACCATCTAACTTAACCCTAGAACTTTTCCAACCTCTCCTCATGTCTGTACTAAAATTTAGGCAGCATAACCTTTGTTTTCTCAACAATTCCCAATTTAGCACTAGGTACCTAATTTTGTTTTCAGCTCAACAATCCAATACATAAAGAGTATGCATATAATGAACTTAAGGTAATCATCAATTACAAATCATGTTCATTACAATTCATGGAACTTAGCTTACAAAACACTATGATCACTCCCTTGGCTCCCATCAACAAAGAGATAACCAAAGGCATGAGCATAGGCTAAGTCCATTCCAAATAAACAGAACATACATCTATCAATTGTCTATTAATTACAATCCTATACATGTGAGCTACAAAACAACATGTATAACATCAAAATACAGGATCCTCATGCATCACTACTAGTCCAAGTATGGCCACTTGCCACTGGTGGCTCCTGCAGCATCCTTACCTGAAAGGGGGTCCCCACAACACGGGGTGAGATATACGAATATATCCAGTAAACCAGGGGTCCTTGGAGCATCTCTCCACCCCACAGTTCCGTATCAGTGTAATAGCAATAACAATAATAATGCAGTAAATACATATCTATGCAAAGTTCAATAACATCTCCAGGAGAAATCCCTCGAGCTCTCAAGCTGTCCTAAGGAAACTCAGATGCAAATAGTCCTACTGGCCAGCTAAACTACCAAGTATGATTTACGCATCGTCATGCATCATACCACATAGGGAAACACCATCCTATGCCACACCAAATGCATACACATACGTATAACAAAGCATTACACTATTTCATTGCATTTATATACACTATAATTACCACTACCCTTTCAGGGCTTGGTGGAACAATCAAGGGAATTACACCCAAGGTCCGAAGGCTTACCTCAAGCTTTAGTCAACCTTTGTTCCCACCAACAATTTCTACATCCAGTCAAATTCGCATTCAAGCTATAACTTGCAAAATTCACCTACACCAAGGTGTCATACCACCAATCAATACAATTTAATGAATATCTATGTATTCATCAACAATACAACAACACCACACCACAATTGGCATGGACTTACCTATCCCAAAGAGCTAATCAAGCTCCATTGCTTGCTCCAACGGTTGGTCAATTAAGGTTGGTCCAATTGCCTTAATCCTAGACAACACAAGGATACAATCAACAACCAACCAAGCAATGGTTCAACAATGCAAGAATTTCCACAATTCCAAGCATGACATTTTTGCAATTCTCAAAGTATTATTCAATGACTATCTAAGCTCATTTTCACCGATTAAATGCCATTACTAACATTTCTCATAACATCCGCTAAACTCCAATACTCCTAGAACATAGCCAATCTATCAACATTTCACAAAAGCCCTAAAACACTATTCATTAAACCCTAGATCATGCAATTTCAATGGATTATGGGGTTCAAGGAGTAGAATCTTACCACCAATGGTCACACAACCAAGGATTGATGGCTCCTCAAGCTCCAATGGAGGTTGAAGCTCCCGAAACCCCAAACTCTCACAAAGGAGCGAAATTTTGAGAGGAAAAATCTCACCACACAACACTCCCCACTAAGAACCAAGCTTAGATTAATGACGAGGGCGAGATTCTAAGCGATTTAGGCTTTTGAATCACTCAAAACGGTCAGAGTTTCTTCCCTCCTCTCTCCCTTTCTTCTTCTTCTTCTTCTTCTTTCCTCTCTCTGTTTGCTCGACGGTTTGGGTGGGAAATGTGGTTTTTTTGTGTTATTTTATCACTTAACACATGTTAAGTGAAATAATGCGGGTATTGGTTCGTCTATCTATTTAACTCCAATAATTACCAAACTTCACCCAAAAGTCCGGAATATTGTTCTAGGAACATTTCCACTTTTATTTTTATATTTTGGGTACTTTTGCCTACACCAATTTATACCCCTTAATTTTCACTGAGTACACTTTTTACTTCCAAAGTGACCCCAATTCATTTTATTAAGTCTTATACTTAATTTTACTCACTAATACATGCTTAATTATTTAATTACATGTAATTTGCTAATTGAGTTAGGGCTATTATAGTCACCCCACCTTTTAGCGATTTTGTCCGTAAAATCAAGAACATACCTGTCCCTAAACTCAGGATACTGTCGGAGAAGCTCATCTTCGCGCTCCCAAGTTGACTCTTTCAGGCGTCCTTCCTTCCCATTGAACTTTCACCAGAGGAATGGATTTATTTCTCATCCTCTTCTCATCTCTTTCGAGTATTTTCAGTGGCCCAATATGAGTCTTCAAATTCTCCCGGATCTCAACATTATCAGGTTGAACCACATGAGAAGGATCAGCTACTTATCTCCTCAACTGAGAAACATGAAATACATAGTGTAATTTTGCTAATTGAGGAGGTAAGGCAAGCTGGTAGGCAACCGGTCCTACCCTACGAAGAATCTGGTAGGGTCCAATAAATCTCGGACTCAGCTTCCTCACTCCAAAGGCTCGTCCAACACCCGTAACCGGTGACAGCTTCAGGAATACATGATCTCCCTTCTCAAACTCTAGAGGTCGATGCTTGAGATCATAGTAACTTTTCTGACGATCCTGAGCCTTTTTCAGACGATCCCTAATCATTTTGATCTGCTCAGTATTCTCCTGAACAAAATCCAGTCCAAACTGCTCTGTGTCTCCAACCTCTGACCAACAAGTAGGTGTACTACACCTGCGACCATACAAGGCCTCGTAGGGAGCCATACCCAGACTAGCATGAAAACTATTATTATATGAAAACTCAACCAGCGGGAGATATCGATCCCTTGCAGTACCCTGCTCCAGGGTGCAAGCCCTCAGCATATCCTCCAACGTCTGAATGGTCCTCTCAGTCTGACCATCCGTCTGTGGGTGATAAGCAGTGCTCAGTCTCAACTGAGTGCCAAGAGCCTCCTGCAATGCTCCCCAGAAGCGAGAAGTGAACTTCGGGTCCCGATCACTAACAATGCTCTCAGGCACCCCATGAAGCCTCACGATCTCCTTCACATAGAGCCTAGCTAACCTCTCAGCAGAGAAGTCTACCCGCACTGGCAAAAAGTGTGCGGATTTTGTCAATCTATCCACAATCACTCAATTAGAATCATAACTAGCCTGTGTTCGCGGCAATCCCACTACGAAATCCATGGAGATACTCTCTCATTTCCATTCAGGAACATCCAGAGGTTGCAACATACCAGAAGGCTTTTGATGCTCAATCTTGACCTTCTGACAAATGAGACACTTAGAGACAAATTCGGCAATGTCTTTCTTCATACCAGGCCACCAGAAATTAATCTTTAGGTCCTGATACATCTTTGTAGCTCCCGGATGAACTGTGAAATGACCCTTATGAGCCTCTGTCATTACTTCCTCCGCCAACTGCCTAGGTACAACAACACGACCCTGATATAATAGTATACCCTCATCATTGCAGGATACACCACTCTGACCTTTCAGTCGTTTGTCACTTTCATTTTGCAGTTGAGCTTCTTTAATTCTGGTCATCAGTTCATTTTCAATGCTTGTAATTTTGATGACACAAATTCTACATGGAAAGATTTTAGATAATTGCATATCTCTGAACCTCTCAATCACATCATAATCTCTAATCATCATGCTTGCTAAGCTCACCGATTTTTGGCTCAGTGCATCAGCTACAACATTAGCTTTGCCACAATGATATTTCAATTCAAAATCATAGTCTTTTAGGAACTCGGTCCACCGTCGTTGTCTCATATTCAATTCCTTTTGATCAAACAAGTATTTCAAGCTCTTGTGATCGCTGAATATGGCAAACTTCATTCCATACAAGAAATGCCTCCACTGTTTCAATCCAAAAACAATTGCAGCAAGCTCAAGGTCATGGGTCGGATAATTTTCTTCATGCGGTTTCAATTGCCTTGATGCATACGCTACCACTCGCCTATCTTGCATCAGCACACAACCCAGTCCCTTTTAGAAGCATCGTTGTATAACTCAAACTCACCTTTCGGATCGGGAAGTACTAACACCGGAGCAGTCGTCAATTTCTCCTTAAGGCTCTGAAAGCATTCTTCACATTCCTGCGTCCAAATGAATGGAGTATCCTTCTGGGTCAAACGGGTCAATGGCAAAACCATGGCCGAAAATTCTTTAATAAATCTCCGGTAATAACCAGCCAAACCCAGAAAACTGCTTATTTCCGTTACCGTCTTGGGTCTCTCCCAATCAATAACTGCTTCTATCTTGCTAAGATCAACCGTCACTCCATCAGCAGAAATAACGTGACCCAGAAATTGCACTTGAGAAAGCCAAAATTCACATTTAGAAGGCTTTGCATACAACTGTTTCTCTCAGAGAATTTGCAACACAGTTCTCAAGTGACCTTCATGCTCTTCCTTACTCTTGGAATATATCAGGATATCATCACTAAACACAATCACGAATTGATCCAGAAACGGCATAAATATGTGATTCATATAATCCATAAACATCGTCGGAGCATTAGTGAGTCCAAATGGAATTACCTGATACTCATAATATCCATATCTAGATCTGAAGGCAGTCTTCGGTATATCTTCCTGCCTAATTCGGATTTGATGATAACCCGACCTCAAATCAATCTTTGAGAAAACACAAGCACCCCTCAACTGATCAAGCAAATCATCTATGCGAGGGAGAGGATACTTGTTCTTAATGGTAACCTTATTCAACTGACGGTAATCAGTGCACAATCTCATGCTACCGTCCTTCTTCTTAACAAATATAACTGGTGCTCCCCACGGGGACACACTTGGCCTGATAAACTGCTTAGCCGAAAGCTCCTCAATATGCTTCTTTAACTCGGCTAATTCCGGTGGTGACATCCGATACGGAGCCAGAGAGATAGGCCCCACACCAGGCAATAGATCAATCGTGAACTCAATCTCTCTATGAGGCGGAAGTTGTGGAATTTCATCTGGAAACACATCCACAAACTCCTTCACCACGGAAATAGTGCCAATCTCCTCATGACTTCCGCCTACTAAACCCCCCACAAAGACATATCCCAATGCCCCGGCCCTCAAAGCCTTTCTAACCTGCAACACAGATAGATATGGGGAAGAACTAGTAGCAGAATCATCAGCAGCAAGCACAATCCTTTTACCACAGCAGTCTATCATAGCACAGTTCTTTGACAACCAGTCCATTCCCAAGATAACTTGAAGGCTGATCATAGGTAAACAAATAAAATCCAGCACGTAATCTCGGCCTTCATACTTGAACTCAACATCTTTACACAACACGGATGTATAACACTCCTCTCCAGTAGCAGTAACCACTTTCATTGGAGGGCGAATGTCGTACATTTGCAGATTTAGCCCAACGGCCATAAAATCAGACATACAAGAGTGTGTAGCTCCTGAGTCAAACAACACTTCAACATCCATATTATCAATATAAATTGTACCTTTCACTAGATTCGGAGCCTTCTCCGATTGTTGACGGTCCATGGTATATACTCTACCAACCGTCTGAGACTCTAGCATAGGTGGAACAACAGAGACAGGAACAACAGTAGCTTGAACTGCCATAGTCCTCACTTCACTCAGAGGACACTGCCTGGAGTAGTGGCCGGACCTTCCACATTTCTAGCAAATGACTTCACCTGTAGAACACGGACCTCTATGCTCCTTACAGCAACCTTTACACTTGGGAGGAGGTCCCCTATCAACAAAAGTCTTTTGAGTTTCGGGCTTTTTAAACAGGTCTAACGGACTATTCACATTTAGCTTCTTGCCTTTCATCTTCTTGTTCTTCCAATAACTTGAGCATGTTGCTCTATTGGCACTAAGTGTCTGGGCCTCAGAAGGCTTCTTGATCTGTGACCCCTTGTATACCTCTTCCACCTTTCGACACTGATTTACAAGTCTACTAAATTCTCGAATGTCACAGTTTGACATCTTCCGAGACATCTTTTCATTCAGACCTCATTGGAACTTAGAGGTCATTTCAGCTGGAGTGGACAAGGCTCTCCCATAATTGGCGTATTTCACCAACTCGTTGAATTTTGCAAAGTATTGGTCAATCGACATCGACCCTTGCTTTAGGTCATTGTACTCATTCTGCTTCTGTTCCCTAGCCTCCCTAGGGAAATAGTTATCCAAGAACAATGTCTCGAACAACCGCCAGGTGATTTCCCGGCCTTCAGCTTCTAGGGGTTGTACTGTATTGGTCCACCAATCCTCTGCTTCTTCTTCCAGCATGTACACGGAGTAGATTAACTTCATTGCATCAGAGCACCTCATCACCCTAAAGATTTTCTCCATCGCCTGGAGCCACTTTACTGCAGCCATTGGATCATAACCCCCCTTAAAAGTAGGAGGTTTATGTTTCCGAAAAGCCGTCAATCTCCTCTCTTCCGCTTCATGTTCATCAACGTGCTCTACACGTGGTTGACGAACTTCTGTGTGATGACTGTGGCTTCCAGAAGGATGACTAGCCTTACCTTCATTGTTACCCGCTACACCCTCTTCTTGTGAAGGAGGTGGAGAAGGCGTAGCAGTGTGAGGAGGAGGAGTGGGTTGCCGGTTCACGGGCCTAGGACCCCTCAACGTCCTCAACTCGGTCATCATCGCGGCCATAGCATTCCGCGAGTCTTCATTTGTTTTCATTAGATTTTCATTGGCTTGCCTGCTAGCAGCCAACTCCCTCTGAACGGCTGCAAGAACTTCAGCCACGGGATCAGGTTGTACGCCTGTTGCCCCACGACCACATCTGGGCCTCACAAGAGCTGCCAAAACAGGTTATGGCTGAGCATTGGTGTTTGATGGTCCGGGGTTGTTTCGGTGCCTCGTCATGTCACTACACATGTTACACAAAGAAATGAGTTGATCAGGCCCACACTTAGTGATCACAAATGCAATAATCATCAAGAGTACTAAAACAACTATAAAACATCAAACACTAAGCATACACAACAATAGCTAACAATTTTTCCCTACAAAACTGCTCTGATACCATAAAATGTAACACCCCGTTCTAGAACCGGTTTGTTAACATCGCATTATGATATTAAGCACAGTTACAATCACATGGGTTCAATTAAAATCCGGTTAAAGTTTTCATTTTAAAACATGCCGAATTTATAATGCCCAATTGCGTGATCATAACCATATTACATTGCGGAATAAAGTAAATTAAGCTTAACATCATACTCTTATATCTTTAGACCAAATGTTATTAAATGTATTCTCCTAATCATTAGCTACGCGTGGCTTCGAACCGCACCTCGTTTGGAGCATTGTAGCTCGCATTATGACAAATTAGAGCAACATAAGTGTGTGTTGGACACAGGCCCCGCGCGCTTCAGCGCGCTACCGGGCGCTCAAGCGCGCGTTATCGGGCGCTAAAGCCTCCATCTGGGCGCTTAAGCGCACGGAAGCAGAAAGCATCAGGTCTTTCAGTGTAGATGGGCGCTTCAGCGCGCACTAGGGCGCTCAAGCGTGCTATCCTGGGCGCTTAAGCCCCCATTTGGGACGTTTTAGCGCGCATAGGCAGAAGCATCTCCTCCTTCAGCGGCTAAGGGCACTCAAGCGCGAACCAGGGCGCTCAAGCACGCAACCCTGGACGCTTCAGCCCCCACTCTGGGCGCTCCAGCGCGAGGAGCTAGAGAGCATTGGCTCTCACAGGGGCAGCAGGGCGCTTGAGCGCGCTCCTGGGCGCTTGAGCGCGCTCCTGGGCGCTTGAGCGCGCTGCCAGGGAATTCTCCCTCTCTCATTTCTCAAGTCCCAACCTAGGAAAAAGGGCATCCCCATGACAAGCCTCAATGGTTCATGCCTCATAACTTAACCCTAGCACTTATCCAACCTCTCCTCAGGGATTATACTAAATTTTGGGCAGCATAACCTTTGTTTTCTCAACATTTCCCAATTTAGCAATAGGTACCTAATATAATTTTCAGCTCAACAATCTAATACATAAAGAGCATGCATATAATGAACTTAAGGTAATCATCAATTACAAATCATGTTCATCACAATTCATGGAACTTAGCTTACAAAACACTATGATCACTCCCTTGGCTCCCATCAACAAAGAGATAACCAAAGGCATGAGCATAGGCTAAGTCCATTCCAAATAAACAGAACATACATCTATCAATTGTCTATTAATTACAATCCTATACATGTGAGCTACAAAACAACATGTATAATATCAAAATACAGGATCCTCATGCATCACTACTAGTCCAAGTATGGCCACTTGCCACTGGTGGCTCCTGCAGCATCCTTACCTGAAAGGGGGTCCCCACAACACGGGGTGAGATATACGAATATATCCAGTAAACCAGGGGTCCTTGGAGCATCTCTCCACCACCATAGTTCCAAAAATAGATTAATAGCAATAACAATAATAATGCAGTAAATACATATCTATGCAAAGTGTAAATAACATCTCCAGGAGAAATCCTTCGAGCTCTCTAGCTGTCCTAAGGATACTCAGATGCAAATAGTCCTACTGACCCGCTAAACTACCAAGTATGATTTACGCATCGTCATGCAACATACCAACATAGGGAAACACCATCCTATGCCACACCAAATGCATACACATACGTATAACAAAGCATTAAACTATTTCATTGCATTTATATACACTATCAACTACCACTACCCTTTCAGGGCTTGGTGGAACAATCAAGGGAATTACACCCAAGGTCCGAAGGCTTACCTCAAAGCTTCAGTTCAACCTTTGTTCACCACCAACAGGTTCAGCAACCAATCAACTTTGGTTTCAACAATGACTTACAAGTAACACACCTATTCCAAGAGCTAATCAAGCTCCATAGCTTGCTCCAATGGTTGGTCACTCACGGTTGGTTCAAATGCCTCAATCCACCAATGGTTACACAACCAAGGATTGATGGCTCCTCAAGCTCCAATGGAGGTTGAAGCTCCCAAAACCCCAAACTCTCACAAAGGGGCGAACTTTGAGAGGAAAAATCTCACCACACCACACTCCCACTAAGAACCAAGCTTGGATTAATGATGAGGGCGAGATTCTAAGTGATTTAGGCTTTTGAATCGTCAAATTTGGTTGAGGATTACACTCCCTCCTCCCTTCTTCTCCTTCCCTCCTTCTCTCTCTTTTCCTTTCTTCCTTTCCTCTTCTCTGATGCTCGACGGGTTGGGTGGGACAATGGGTCTTTCTTTTGTTTTCAAATCACTTAACATAAGTTAAGTGGTAACATGTGGGTATTAGTTCGTCTATCTATTCGACTCCATTAATTACCAAACTTTACCCAAAAGTCTGGAGTATTTTTCTAAGAATATTTCTAATTTTATTTTTATATTTTGGGTACTTTTTCCTACACCCATTTATACCCCTTAATTTTCACTGAGTACACTTTTTACCTCAAAAGTGACCCCAAATCATTTAATTAGACCTTATACTTAATTTTACTCTCTAATACATGCTTAATTATTTAATTACATGTAATTTACTAATTAATTAAGTTAGGGCTATTATATCTTCTATTTTTCAAGCTACTTTGGCCCATTGAAAGAAAACCAAGTTTGAGATCTTAAGAGAAAGCAAGAAAGGAACGTGAAAGGAGCAAGTTGGATGGCTTTGGGAGTGCCTTCATGCCACCTCAGGCGCCATCATCGGGAAAGCTACTGTTTTGTCACACTTCCAGCGCTGGCTCTATGTTACTAGCGGCAAGCTTCACTCCATGCCCACGTCGTAAGCGCCAGAATGCCCACAAACTCTCTCCCCCTATATATATATATATATATATATATGGAAATGCATCCATCATGTTGTAGAAACCAAATGGTTTGTTATGTTAAGAAAAAGACAAGACCAAAAGACAAAACTAATTCATTGAATAAAGTGTCATTTCACTTTTTTTAATATTATATATCTTATCTTTTTCTTAACATGACAAAAAATTTGGTTAATACAAAATAAGGGATATAAACCCTATATATATATATATATATATATATATATATATATATATATATATATATATATATATATATAAGTAAGTAGGATCCTTTGACACCAGTGTCAAATATAAAATTTGACACCTTATCTTTTTCTTAAAATATCAATGCCTCTGATTTATAAGCATGTGACACCATTGATCTTTTTTTATCTAAGGGCTCTCAGATGAGGTGTCAAATTTTAAATTTGACACTGGCGTCAAATGATCCTACCTCATATATACATATATATATATATATGGGCTTATCGTTTCTCAAGCTGCTTGAGATAATTTTATCTCCGGCTACTAAATCATAACCCTACAAAGGTGGATCAATGGTGATAAAGGAAGAGAGAGAAAAAAGAAATCATAACCATTCAAAGGTGAATCAATTAATATAAGAAAATAAATAAACAAAACGAAGCAGTTTTGAGATGGCCGGAGATAAACTTATCTCAAGTTGTCGGAGAAATAACTTTCCCTATATATATATATATATATATATATATATATATATGGGGCAGGATATTCTTACACCGGTGTAAGAGTTAAAAGTTTTACACTCAATCTTGACCATTGATCCACTTGTATCAAATGGCTCACATTACTAAAAAATTAGAACCCTTAGATATAAGTGGGATCAGTGGACAAGATTAAGAGTGTAACTTACACTGGTGTAAAATGATCCTGACCCTATATATATATATATATATATATATATATATATATATATATATATATATATATATAGGGGAGGGTTACGTTTACAACTTTTTTTGTTTACAACTCTTACAACCTCAAATATGTTCTCCCGGGAGTACACTGCTGGAGAGTGTATTCCCGGGAGAACATAGTTGAGGTTGTAAGAGTTGTAAACAAAAAAAGTTGTAAATGTAACTTGCCCTATATATATATATATATATGAAAAAAATTATTTCTCAAGCAGCTTGAGATAAGTTTATCTCCGGCTACCTCAAAATTACGTCGTTTTATTTATTTATTTCCTTATATCAATTGATTCACCTTTGAATGGTTATGATTCCCTTTTTCTCTCTCTTCCTTTATCACCATTGATCCATCTTTGTATGGTTATGATTTAGTAGCCGGAGATAAGATTATCTCAAGCAGCTTGAGAGACGATAAGCCCTATATATATATATATATATATATATATATATATATATATATATATATATATATTGTGATGGAATATCCTAACCACCTACCCAATGATCCCTTAAAGGATAACTACTCAATTATCCTAACAATATAAAACAGGAAGGTTGCTAAGGATAGAGTCTCTATCCCAACAGAAAGGAAGTTAAATCCTACTACAATTGGGAGATCTACACAAGCCCAAGAGGTAACCCTTATAAATAAGAGCTTAAAGACCTCAGGTACATACTCTGAACTCATTTACTACTTCTGCCCACACTGTGCATACACCCACGTCTCGGCTATAAGCCTATTGCTTGTGCGCAGTAATGGAGATATTGGCTATAAGCCAACCAAGATACCTATCCATAGGATATATCTGAGCGCATACCCTTGAGGTATCATTATACGGTTTAATAGAACCGAATATATATATATATATATATATATATAATCTTAATTTTCAAAAAGTACTGTGAATTATTGGTTTACTTACACCCCACTAGATTTGTGAGAATGCTTAGAGAAGTGGGGTCACTTACAAATATTGGATTGAAAAGGTTACTGATTAATCAACTCAAAATCTGAAACGAATAACAACTTAAATGTTCAGATTCCTTTTGAAATATTGGACATTATTCTTTTTTTTTTTGGGATAAAAAAAGAGATACGTTTTCGCAAATGAAGTTTCCCTTTTTCTAAAATGTCATTAACATAACAAAGCTTAGTACATACTCATCTCTTTTAAATCCATTATTGTCATAATAGTTGTTTATTTTGTTTCCTAAGTGTCTATCCTAGCAGCAATATATGCGTTGTCGACTTGCCCCAATGAAAGTGATTCCTAAGTTCACCCCACTAGAAAGAGAATGTGAGAGTGAGAGGTCTTGGAATTAAACCGTGTAAACACATATATGACGTAGACAATCGATTCCATGTTGTTATATATAATGGAAGCCTTCTCATGCTATTCCCTAGGAAGAAACGCAAACCTTCCTCAAGTGTTCTTCCCCACTCCCTATAGTATCCTCACTTTGGTTCTCTAATATTTGATATCCACCCCTTTTTCTCAACACAACATCTCCTAATTCTCCAACGCATAATAACAAAAATGGCCACGGAAAAACTTAGATGTGTAGCAAACTTCCTTGAGAACTCTAAACACCACTTTGCCATGATCGCTTTACAATTTGGCTATGCTGGCATGAACATTATCACTAAGGTTTCCCTCAACCGAGGCATGAGCCACTATGTCCTTGTTGTTTACCGTCACGCTTTTGCAACTGCTGTCATAGTTCCATTCGCTTTCATCTTTGAAAGGTTCATATAACAAACATACATATACCCTAGCGAGTAATAGAAAGTTTTTGTTTTATTAATACAAAATGCTTTAATTGCCAACTAATGCTAATACATGGTTTCCATTTTCCAGGAAAGGTCAACCAAAGATAACATTCCCAATTTTCATGCAAATTTTCATCCTAGCTCTGCTTGGGTTAGTTCCGTAGTTTGATGCACTGACAATATTTTGATAGTCATATTATTGTATAGTGAATATATATGAATAAGAAATTGCTTACATCAGTTTGACTATTGTAAACAGGCCTGTGATTGATCAAAACTTCTACTATGCTGGGTTGAAATTGACATCACCAACCTTCTCATGTGCAATGAGCAACATGCTTCCTGCCATGACTTTTGTGATGGCCGCTTTATGCCGGTAAATTAAGATCAACCCAATAGAAGTTTTTCAAGGGTTTCTTTCTTTCATTTTGTATCACTCTCCATTAAACCCCACTTTACGAGAGTAAAAGTGAGAAAAATATTTATATGCAATCTTATTTTTATATTTTTCTAGAGACTATTCGAACTCATGATCTTTCACGGGTTCTCTCGGATTCAAATCCAAAAAATAGTCTTTGTGATTAAAAGACTATGGATTCGAATCCAGAAATAGTCTATTTATAAATATATAAAGGTGAAGGTGCATATAATAATTGTTCTCTTCCCCTACTCTTGTTAGTCAGGATTTATGGGAACTTGTGATTTCTCCTGAGTACCTGTAAAAGTTTTATCACTATTTCAGTATCGCCCTCTTTTATTTTTTTTCTCTCTTAGGAGTAAGGATTCTTGATTAGTTCTAACTATGGATGGATTATATGAAAAGGATGGAGAAGATCAACATGAAGAAGGTGAGGTGCCAAGCAAAGGTGATAGGAACCATGGTGACGGTGGCTGGGGCCATGTTGATGACCTTGTACAAAGGCCCTATTGTGGAGATGATGTGGAACAAACATGCACCTCATAGTGAAACCAATGCAACAAACACCACACGATCCTCAGACAAGGATTGGTTCATAGGCTCAGTCTTCCTATTCATTGCAACGCTTGCTTGGGCATCCCTCTTTGTTTTACAAGTAAGACCACGTATAAAGCAAATATTTGTTACCTTTTTTAGTGCTTTATCTCTCTCTTTCTCTTGTTTGTGTGAGAGTGTGCTTGTTGACGTTACGTAATAAACATTTATGTTTCATGTTATTGGACAGGCCAAAGCAATAGATACGTACAAAAATCATCATCTAAGCCTCACATCACTTATCTGCTTTATTGGGACACTTCAAGCTACTGCTGTTACTTTTGTTATGGAACACAAGGCTTCTGTGTGGACAATTGGCTGGGATATGAACTTACTTGCCGCTGCCTATGCGGTAATAATAAGATCTTATTTTCTTCTTCCATTTAACTTAAATTTGTTTTTGTTTTTTTGGCTGATGCATTTAACTTAATTATTAAGGGACTCTTTAGTTGTTGTTTTTTTTTTGTTGACAATTTATAGGATGTGATCGACATTTCTTTTAATGTTTTAATTTTTGTATCAGGGGATTGTTACATCAAGCATATCATACTACGTACAAGGGTTGGTAATTAAGAAGAAAGGGCCTGTTTTCGCAACTGCATTTAGCCCTCTAATGATGATCGTTGTAGCCATCATGGGCACTTTTATCCTTACAGAGCAGATTTATCTTGGAGGGTAAATTTCCATATCTCTGCTTCACATGTATATATATATGAGATTTCAGAGTATTTAAATTAAATAAAAGTATGAATATCTTTATGTACCCAAGAAAAAATATCACGACCTTCGTTGTCATATATTATAAAACAATTATCAAATTTAGCAAATCATAACTGATAACAAAATATAGATTTTAATGATAAAGAATAAATTTTTTTTTATAAAGATAAAAAGGATAAAAGGTTTAGTTTTCCAACTTCCTATTTCAACTTCTCAAGCTAACTGGAGAATTTGACTTTGGGTGCAGTGTTATTGGTGCCATCTTGATTGTCATAGGTTTATACTCTGTTTTGTGGGGAAAGCACAAAGAACAAGTGGAGAACAAAGTGGCAGAGGATATACCCTTGCCTGTAAAGGGTGTTCAAGTTGATGGAAATCCAGAAGCACTCATTGATTCCACTGATCAATTTGCTGAAACACAATCAAATCCAAAAGCAGAAGCCAACAAGCTCTCTTCAATTGTTATTAGCATCCCTAAGCCTCCTACAAAAGCTAACCAAGAAGCAAAGGCATAAGCACACTAAAATGTGAATAAGGATGGCCTTTTAATCATCGTTTCACCCACCATTTTGTCCCTTGTTAGCAAATTTTCCTTGCCCTTTAATCAACTTTGTTGTAAAAGGAGTCTCGTTTGCATCTAAGTTATATATAATTTGTAAGAACTTCAAACTAATCAAATTAGAGAAGAGAATCACGAAGTTTATCTCTCTTTTGATATACTTGTCCCTGCAGTGATGGAATTTTCTGTAACTTTGTGTTTAGCTGACACATGATTCAGATCCCACTTAGGCTGATAGTGGTTAAATTGATATAACACTGTACATCATTTAGAATCCTGCTTATAGTGCATCTGATGCCTCATTCCCATAAGGGTGACGTACAATAAGTGTTACCTAAGAATTGAGCATGATACTTCATTAAGAAAATAAGTAGACTAAAAAAATGCCACAGCGGGTTAATCAATTTATTATAGGATTTAATGTTTCTCATGTTCTAGGAGATAATTTTATCTCTTGCGCATATGTACACATAAAAATGAATGGGACTCATGTGGGGGCCATGTAAAGAGAAGAAAAAAAAAAAAAAATATTAGCCTCATGTACTTTTATATATATGTAAGATAAAATTATCTCCTACAACATAAAAATATTAATCTAACTGATTTGTCCATTGGGAATTTAAGACTTAGGAGTATAAGATTCGCCCTTTTTTTCTCTCTCCATCTCTTGGTTGTTTTGATACGTCAAAATGTAAGAGAGATTGATGATACGAAATCACTAAATTTTCTCCATAATTCTTTTCCTTAAATGTAAGATATTAAAGTGCGTTTCTTTTTTTCTTTTTCTTTTTTGCAATAAAGTGCGTTTCTTAGTAGGCGAACACTAAAGGCAGCTTCCTATAATAATAATAATATAATAAATCGTCCAATTTATAATATATTTTTAGAATTTAAATAATTATTATTTATTTGTTCACTATAATATTTTGATAACAAAATTTATATTTAAAGTGTCTCTAAAACTCAAACTTTAACCCAATGAGTGTAGCACAATTGGCAACACAGACTAGGGGTGTTCATTTTCCAAATCGCAGTGACCGAACCGAAAAATCGAAAACTGAAAAACCGAAATCCAAAAAAAAAAAACTGCAAATTTTAATTGGATTGGATCAGATTTTGGTTTGGTTGATGAAAACCAATTCAATTCAAACCGATTCAATATATTAATTTCTCTCTACTTAATTGGGTCTTTCTCCAATCATAATCCAAAAAATTCTTAACCCATGACCCATTAACCCATCAATTAAACCCAAGAAAAAATCTAGCCACATCTCATGAGCAAAATTTTATCTATGGAGAGCTTCATATCTCATTGTCCAGAAAAATAACTGTATTATCATTTAGATATGTTATTTGCACAATAATCATAAACAAATTTTAGGCTTTTCAAAAAATCGAAAACCAATCCAATCCAAATCAAAAAAAATTGGATCGGATTTGAAAAAAATTGGATCGGATCAGATCAGATTTGAAAAAAAATTCAAAACGAATGGATGATTACATGATCAAACCGAAAGGATTGGATCGGATAATTTTTGCTTCCAAAACTGATCCAATCCAGACCACGAACACCCCTAACACAGACTAAGTAGATGAAGAGATAACATGTATTTGATTCCTACCAAATACATTTTTGAGAAGGAGCGATGAGGTAAAATTAACTGTGACTAACCCCGACTCAGAATTAGTCTCATAACCTGCTCAAAAAATTAAAATTTGTGAGGATTATTGAAGGATCGACTCGCCTCAAAGAGGTATTTATGATCGGTATAAACAAAAAAAAAAAAAAAAACTCAAACTTTAAGAAAATAAAACTTGACCGTATTATAATAAATATTGTTTTATCCTTAAATTTAAGAAAAATAATATTTATGCTCTAGAAGTTTAATGCTACCTAGTCTTTTACAATAATATTTATTAATTAAAAGTAGTAAGGAGATATTCAAATTAAATTGAGAATTATGAAAATTAGGAAAGCTTCCTAAGGATAAAAGAAATTAATACATAACAAGTATTTTAAATACTTGGTGAAAATTTAAAAAAAAAAAAAAGTAAAAACAAAAACAAAAAGTCAAGGTTTTCCCCCAAACATTTTCCTTATTTAATTGAAAAATAACAGTAAAAGTAAAGAAAATGCTCTCAGTGGTCACTTCCACGAAGAGCCAAAGTTGCTAAGTAAAAATACAAAGGCTCAGGTGTCAGGACTAAAGAAAAGAAAACACAAAACAAAACCAAGGTTTTGATGGTTAGCTCGTGTGGGTTGAGAGAAATTGAAGGATTGAGAAAATCTCGAGGGAGTGTGGTTGTGGGTTTTAGTGTATTTTTCTTCATATGATGAGTTGTTATTTGAGTTTCTCGGATCATCCTAGTATTGTCAGTTTCTTGACTTTAATTTATTGGTATTAGATGTGGTGTGTAGGTAACGTGGAGCATAATAAGTCCAGAATACTTCTTTTTTTGTTGTTTATGGATATAATATTTTCTTTTAATTTTATTATAATTATTACTAATTTATTTCTTTTATTGTTTTGGAATAACTTTGAAATAAAAGTTTACAATGTTACTTATTTTAATTATTTAAGGGACACGGTATACTAATATACGATGGATTTGACACAATTTCTACATTTTTATGGTTTAAGATGAGTCAACTCTTTTACCACATAAGAAATGTTATTGTTTTTCCTATATATATTGGTATCCGAAACCTGTTATAATTTATTCTAAGTGCGAGGATGACGTTATCATTATCATCTTATATATTATAAAAAAAAATCGTTTGTTGGAAAGTTTGATTACGTGTCGTGCTCTCTATCAATTTCAACTTTGTGCTCACACCTAAAGAAATTTGAAATGTTTCCTGTTATAGTAACTTTTTAAAATGTTTTTAGCTTAAAATTTTAAAAAATCAATTAAAATTAATTCGACTAAAAAATTAAATTTTTACAAACACAATTAAATTCTCACTATCTCTTTATTGGAAGCTGCAAAAATTTATTGAACCTTATTGAAAGCTGAAAAGTTTTTTTAATTATTTAATGCGCAAGCCAAATTCAATGGTGTATAAATAGAAGATATATTGGATGAGAGTTGTTCTTTGGGAAACTGCATGTGCTCACATTTTTCATTTCCACTACTTTCTTCATCTTCTCAACCTATTCTTCTACATTATCTATTATTATACCGTTTTTTATGTATATAAAGGATCTTAATCTGTCTAAGGAGGAATTGAGGATTATGGTTAGGGTGGTTAGGACTTAGAAGGTTCCTAATTTTCAGCATAAAGGTTTTGACGACAATGTGGAGATAATTCTTTTGGATGAACACGTAAAAGTTTTTCTCTTACCATTTGCAATTCTATTGTGATATGCTTTTTTTTAACGATTGTATGTATGCGTTTTGTAGGGTGGAAGAATCGATGCTATTGTCAAGTTATTCTTCTATTAGATGAACATGTAATATTTTTTTATTTTTGTTTTTTGTTTTTGTTTTTGGCAGCTCTGTTGTAGAGCAAAGCTGACGGGATGATTTGGAATCACTAAAATATGTACTTCTGTACTTCCTCAGATGAAGGTATGTAATTCTTCTTTATCTGTTTTTCTTCTACAAGTATTTTCTCCATAATTCTTTTCATTTTTGAATATTATAAAATAAATAAATTGCACAATTGAGTTGATATTGTACTGGAAAAGTATCTTTAGGCACGATACATTGTAAAATAAGTAAATTTTTTAATATTTACAATGATTTCTCACAACCACTGCGAAATATGGATCGCAAGCCCGAGCGTACTTTGTGGGAGTAGTATGTAGATCAAGTACAAATTTTTTTGGCAAATAATCAATCTCCTCAAAATGTGGAAAAAGGATTTCAGGGGTATTTTTTATAGTTTTTTCTCACTTTATGCTTATGTTTCAGGGTTATCAATGAGGAAAACGCGAAAAATGCATAATAGTGGAAAATTAAAAGATCAAGGCTTTATAACAGTGAACGCAAACAATCTACCATGAAACCAACATCATCAATAAAATTAGAGTTAAGAAGAAGAAGAACGACTTGTGAGTATATTAGATGGAAGAAGAAGATATGGGTTACCCTCTTTTTGTTTTTCAATTTTGCAGCTTCCTATTTTCTTTTCTTTTTCTTTTTTTCTATTTTCTTCTATAGTATAGACTAATTCCATTCCTTAGATTGATAAGTTTTAAATTCTTTTGTTTGTATTCGTCTTTTTTATTTTGACTAATTGCCAGTGAAAATTTAAAGTATTGTAGTATATCTTTCTCTGGTGTTGACGGCGGACCTACATAGGGGGCTAGTGCCCCCCCCCCCCCCCAAAAAAAACTTATTTATTTAAAATTTTTGCATATAAAAAAATCAATTCAAGGGCAAGTTGCAGCATCAGACTAGAAAGGTACACACAATATATAAACAGTGCTTGGTTAAATGTATAACTTGTTATGGAAATCTTTCTGTTGTACAAAAGTAATAGTATTGTGAATGATTATAGGATGTTGTAGCTATCGAGGAATGGAGATTTTCCAAGTTAAGAGAATACAAGGAGAGAAGTATTGAAGTGAAAAATGAAGCTTTTAACCGGTACATGCAGAATATAGATTTACTAGAAGTGTTTTAAATGAAAAAATAGAATTAGGTAGTATTTACTAGAAGTATTTACTAGAAGCTTTTTACCTATTTATGATCAGTACAATTAGAGCTAGGTAGTTAAAATGGAAAAATGTTTTAAAAATAGAACTAGACCGACTAGTTTTAGTGGTCGGACTATGAATCGGTTATATTTTAGTTTGATTATTATTCAGTTTATCTGCGATTCAACAACAAATTTAATAGCTAATTGAATTCTGGTTTAATGTTGAAACATTTGCCAAAATGAATTGAAATGTCAATGGTTATTGAATAGACAAGTTAATATAATTTTTTTCGCCCCCCATCATAATAATTCCTGGGTCTGCCACACGGTGTTGTTATGTACTTCTATGGTGTAGTTATCTTTCTTTCGGGTAATTACCTTATTTGTTCCCAATTCAATGCATTTGTAGAACACATTTGTTATATCAAAATGAAAGGAACTTAAGAAATAAAGCAAAAGAGCTTTTATTATCTATATTATTATTGAAATTAAGTTTTTATACAAAATGTGGATACTTTGTTTTTGACTATGAAAGGATGAATACCTTTGGTGCGCTGTGATAAATATATATTTTTGACTATAATGCTATACAATCGCTTCGTGATAGTAAAAGTGGTACGTAACTGAGTAGCAGGAGTAACTTTTAATTTATTATGAGTACCACTTGTACAAATAAGAATCCCCCCATTACAGGATTAGGCGGATCGACTCATCAAGTTCTTGTTGAAATAGGATCCGCACAAGGAAAAACACTTGCCATTCATTTGTAGTGAATCACTAAAGAAAATATAGAATAGATAGATAGAAGGTGGACAGCCTGGCAAATAGACATCCACCAGAATTAGCTTATCCACTCCTTGGTTCTCGACAATTTATGGGAAGTTTTCTTATAATATACTTTCGATATTTTTCCAGTTCGACAATTTTTTTTGACAAATCGATCGATTTTTTTTCCTGTGTGTAAAGAACCTTATACACTACCCCAAAAGCTAGCTCAAAAGGTGGGAGTGCCCAAAGCCTTATAAACTCCACATTAGTTGCTCATACAACCAATGTGAGACTATATATCTCAACACGCCCCTCACGCAAGAGCCCTTTGGGCTAAAAGCGTGGAATTGCACAGGCCCAATTTTTGGTTTATCTTTTTGTGCTTTTTTTTATTTTAATTCCACTTTAGAGTGGAGGACGGTGAGGATTAAACTTGTGCTCTGATACCATGTAATGAACATTGGGATACACCACCTCAAAAGCTAGCTCAAAGGGTGGGAGTGCCCAAGGCCTTATAAATTCTACATTAATTATTTATACAACCAATGTGAGACTATATATCTCAACACCGTGCATCGCACGGGTAATATACTAGTTATATTTCCATACGAAGAGCCTAATCAAGCTAATATTTAGAGATTGACGTGGGTGATCAGATGAGGAATCTATTATAGTTCTGTTTAAGTAGAAATTCACTAGAAATATAAATATTATTTTGATAAAGTATTAATTTATATTTCATATAAATTAATTTGAGTATATTTCGATAATGTTTAACTATTTAATTTTATCATTAGATAATTTTAGTTTTAATGTATTGTTACAAATGTTATTTTTTGAAAAACATTTATTATTTAATCATTGAATTATAAATTCACGTAATTTTAATTATTTATTTTCAGATAAAAACAAAGAGATAACTTTTGATCCTGTTTGATCAAAGGAATATAATCTATTGTGAACCTGACACATTGTTCATTTAACCAACAAAAATTGAATTTTAATTTTTTTTTATCATAGACCTTATTTACAATCCTTATAAACTACTATTTTAGAGTTTTTTTTATTATTTATAATTTATACGAGCAGGTTTATTAGTTAAAAAAAATCAAATTTGAGAAAGAAAAAAGAAACTCCTCTTTGAAATGTAGGAACTATGAATTGAAATTCATAAGTTCGAACTTTGGCTTCTGTATATCAAAATTAAATAATACAATGACAAGATGAAAACTTATAAAAGAATAAGTTCTGATCCTATGAATAACAAAAAGATATATCGCGTGTCACTTATAATATGGAATACTCTTTACCCTATGCTCCATTATTTAATTGTGTGGGAAAGTGAGATCAATTAGTATCTGTTTCGCTATATCATATTCCCTTTACAAAAGCAATGTTCAAATTCATCAGAAGATCTGTACTTTGATAAGAAAATTTCTCTTTGTCTCTTTCTCAAATTATAGAATTCAGACATATTAGTTACTTAACAAGATCAAGTGGCCAAATTGCATTAATTCAATTTTTGTCGTTGTCATGGAGAATGTAGATCGCCAAAAATGGGTACACGTTGAGACTATGCAGCCTGCTTCAGCTGACTCAAATTTGGCAGCAATCTATTTCCGTGGGCCCAGCAAGAAGAGGTGGGCTGACAGCCCAAATACTTGTCGGATTTGATATTGGGCTAAAATATGTTTTCGGCTGAGCATTAAGATTCATGGTGTCTTATAATTAAGGGCTGACTGATAAAATCCTAAAACTATTTATTTGGCTTTTTTATTATTTTGTTGTAGCTCATCGCTGACGACAAAAAATAAGTGATTTACTTAGGGCTGGCAATATGGGCCAGCCCGCCCCGGCCCGCCACTAGCCCGCCCAAAATGGGCTGGCCCGCCCCGGCCCGTTTTGACAAAATGGGTTGAAAGGAGTAACCCGGCCCGTTTTATGAGTGGGCTGGCGGGCTACGGGCCAGCCCGCCTAAAATAAAAAAAATATAAAAAAAAATACAAAAACTTAAATTCTGCATAAAATCACATAAAAAAATCTGCAGAAAAACATACAAAAATCTGCATAAAATCCTAATGTGCTTATGAAACCAAGAAGATCAGTGTTTAATAATCTGCATATAAATATGCATCTTTCATTCCAAAAATAATAATAAAAAAATAAAATCATATCAGGATAAAATAGAGTAACAAAACAAGTAACAAAGTGTTGTATGAGCAGTCCACAACAATTCAAAAAAGCCACTTGCATGCAGAGAAATTTAAGATACGGAGCTACATAACAATTGGGTAACCTAAAAAAAAAAAAAAAAAAGGACTTGGCGGGCTAGCCCGCCCCGTGGCGGGCTGACCCATATGGGCTGGCGGGTTTGGCGGGGCGGGTTTGGCGGGCTGGTGGGTTGAAAAACTCAACCCAGCCCGCCCCATTTGGCAGGCGGGGCGGGCCAGCCCGGCGGGCTCAGCCCATTTTGCCAGCCCTAGATTTACTTAATCGTGTGGAGCAACCGGAATCAAATCACTTAGCACGTGCATGACACTCATTTTATTTCTTGGCATTATTTTTGAAAAAAAAATAATTATTTTCTATTTTTATGCTTTGGGACATTTTTTGAAAAAAAAAATATGTTTGATAAAATATTTCATTTTTAATCTGAGAATGAGAATTACGTTTGTTAAAC
Organism: Gastrolobium bilobum; assembly: GCF_033153095.1. Taxonomy (NCBI): domain Eukaryota; kingdom Viridiplantae; phylum Streptophyta; class Magnoliopsida; order Fabales; family Fabaceae; genus Gastrolobium; species Gastrolobium bilobum. The sequence goes on from NW_026898535.1 coordinate 73,904, forward strand.
TCTTTTTTTTTATTCCGAGAATCAGAATTACGTTTGATAATACAATACAAATCTATTTCTTTACTTTTTGTTTATAAATTTCATCAACTGGATAAACTAACAAATTGCAATAGATTTCAACTGAAATGCCAACATTTCATATTTAAAAAAAGAGTAAGGGTATTGTAACAATCAATTAGTATTACTACCAATCAATTTCACCGTTAGATCGATTGTGTTTATCCAACGATTATTTTTATTTCCATCTTTGTATGGTTATGATTCCTCATATTTAATACTTTATATTTATTTCTACCTTTGTATAATTATGATTTCCCATATTTAATGTTTTCACATTCAATATAGGAAATCATAATCATACAAAGATGAAAATAAATATAACCGTTGAATCCACATAATCGATCTAATGGTAAAATTGATTGGTAGTAACACTAATTGGTTGTTACAATATCCTACCCCCTTAAAAAATTATCTAAAAAATTGTAATATTTTATTGTGTAATATTTTTTACAGCAAATGCTAAGATATAGTTTTAACCATTATTTTTTATCCTCTTCTTAATTCATATTTTTATTATTTCTCATTCTTGACCATTTCATTTCTTAATACCATATTATTACCTTAATATTAATGATACAAATGAATAAATAAATACATATATATAAGTCACATGACTCAACTAAAATTTCATGATATCACAATGATTTAAAGAAAAAAAAAATTGATGTTGCATTGAACAAAAAATGACAAGTCTCTAATGTATTTTGAATATGTTCTTAATTCGTCAACATCATATTGGAGGCAAGTAATTGTCTCTAGCTAATTGGCTTGCAATATTTTTCTTAATAATCTATATTTCGGTCACTTGATTTGAGGGGCCCTCATCATCTATAGTTGCATATGTATGGGTTGATGCTGCAATGTTGGAATTCGCATAATGTGCTAGATTTTTGTCTGCTATCTGATGATCCCTGATAAAGTTATGTATTGAACAACATGCAATCACAATGATAGCTTGCTTCCAAAACAAAAATAGAGGCATTTGCCGCAAAATTAGGAACCTATTCTTCAAAGCTCCAAATGACCGTTCGATTACATTTCTCAAAGAAGAGTGCCTATGGTTGAACAACTCCTTAGTTGATCTAGGTTGATTTTGTCTTCCTCTATAGTCGTTCAAATGGTAGCGCTCTCCTTTGAATGGTGTCAAATAACCATCCCTAGTTGGGTATCCAGAATCAACGGCATAAAATTTGCCTACATGTTGACAAGAATTTACCAATATATAAATTGCAATAATAATAAGGACAATCAAATGTGAAACTAAAGAAAAATGTCATTCACATTGTTGTATAAACTCATCGTACCTGGTGGGGGATGAGGGAATTCCAACCTAGGAGTTTCAAGCGCAGTAGTAAAAATACGACAATCATTTGCGGATCCTTCCCATCCAGCATACACAAAAGTGAACTTCATGTCAAAGGAACATGCACACATGACATTTTGGGTTGTAATTTGTTTCCTGCCTCTAAATGGTATTTGCTTATTCTCAGGTAACATAGAACTTATGTGAGTGCCATCTATTGCGCCAATACAATCCTAATATTTAAAATGAAATATTAAAATGGAAAATAATTAAATAAATTTATGAAAATTAAAAATGCTTAAATCCTTAAGAAAAATTTACCTTCAAGTATAGGATATGTTTAGGATTGTCCTTAATTTCCTTTGGAACCATATCTAGAGGAGGTGGTTTAATGATCTCACGTGCTAATTGAAGCATTGCTTTCAACACTTTGTTGAAATACTTGCTAATTGTTTGCCCTGAGCGCTGAAATCTCTCACTAACATTCCGATTTGAACTGCTATGTCCAATCAAGTACAAAACATTTCCTAATTATTCATCAATCCTAACATATCTATTGTCTCCTAACTAGCCTTTTTGTGTCATCAACGTACAAAGTTTGTTGAACACAAATCTTTCCATTCTAAATGCCTCATATATTCTATCTGAGTGACCAGATCTATGTTTTGTAACCCATTCATCACCTGTCAGGCTACTATCTCTAATTGGTTCTTTAGTATATATTGAATTATTAATAGTAATATTCAACAAGTTTGATATAACAAGATCTTCATCTATTGATTTGTCGCCAGTATGAGGTTCAAAATATTTCCCACAAGTTAGAGAAACAAGAGCACCCGCCATGATAATACTGCATCAATACATATTATCATCATTAATGTCATGCTAACATATTTTTAAAAAAAGTATCCTCATGATAGTCATACAAAAAATGAAAATTAAAATATGGTCTTCAACGCCATTAAACAAGACAAAATTAAAAAGTTGCAACACAATTTTATTCATTTAAAAATTTATAGGAGCGAATCTCTCCTCTCAGGTGGAGCCTTTATAAAGGCTACTCTCCACGCTTGGCTCTCAACCACTCGATCAACTGCTTTGCGGTACGCTTCATTCTCCAATCCCACCATGTTATTCAATACATTCATTGCAGCTTCAACTGAGTATGGATCCTCATTCACTTTTGTACTAGCAGAATTAGCATAATTATGCTGGCATTGGTTTTGTCTAATCTTAACTAGATCCTGAATGGCTTGACATGCCATTGCAATATCTGTATTCTCAATACCTCATCTACGCTTTGCATTTGGGGTCCTATCCTGTCTATGTAGTGTAGGACCATGCAACTCAACAAGATCAGATGCAAATAAATCTTCATTAAGCATATGCTCATCTTCTTTATATTCTTGTATATATAGTACAGGACTGGGCGTCTCAATAAGACTGTCAATATTATCATCATCTCCATCTAAAATTCTGTATACCTCAGCATTTCCTATGACATTATCTCCACTTACATAAACATCCCCAAATATCTCAACTAATTATTCCCAATAAGGATATACCTCAGCATTTACCTAATTTTATTTAAAAAATCAACAAATTTATAAGAAATCATATGGGACACTATGTTAAAAGTTACCATAATGTGGACATCCCATAAAGATGCATCCTCGGTTGTAGCAGTTTTCAAAATAGTGTTCCAACCAAAACTAGATATGCTTAGTAATTTCTTGAATCTTGAATATTCTTGTCTAAGTTTATTCATCTTGTTTTTCAGTTGATTTAGTGTGTAATCAAGTCCTGCTTATTTTGTAAATTCATCTTTAATGCTTTTCCATGCTTTCTTACTGAAGTTAGAGGTTGTTCTATTTACTTTTTTTAACTTCCTCAACTAGCAAATTAACAAAAAGATTTGTGTTTTTATCAGTCTATTTTGTGTTGAACCCTTCGGATGCCATTCTCCTTGCTGAAAACATGTCAGAAAAATGAAAATTATAACACCCAAAAGTAGAAATGCACATACTCAGCCTGCTGAATAATGGTCTGATAAAAACATATTAGTTTGTTATAGAAATACTAAGCATAAAATCAAAATTCACTTCCATAAATCCACTTACATTAACAACTCCTTACGTGCTGGTTTAGAAAATAAAGAAAAATGTGGAATGAAACTCAATGAGACTTTAAGGGATGTGATATTTATAAAGGATGGTTTGTTTTTGTTTGTTTGTTAGGTTAAGAGTTTGTGACATTACTTGCTATAGTTGATGTTTCTGAATGAATGTGGGAACATATTGTCACACACTAAACTTGTAACTTTGGGTTTGGTGTGAAATTAAGAAGCCTCTTGCAGAAGATGTGAGCGTGACTGCATAGGTGATTGGTGATGGACACTTAAATTTACTCCACTATCTTTAAGCTACCAATAATTTTATAATAATATTTGAAATTCTTGAACGCGTATTTTGAAAATAAGATTTCTAATCAAATAAATTGCTCATAGTAAAAAGGCTTCTAGATGGTAGCCGCTATAATCCCTATGTTAGTGTATGTATCTTGAGACCCTATGTTATTAAACTATGAGGTTTATGTGTAATCCCTTAAGCAATCAGATAACTAGTCATACCCCCACAGTCACAATGCATCAAATTAACAGTTTACAAGGTCAATTACACAAGAATTCAATCACAAGGAAAAAACATCAATTTGGAAATTCAAGAGCCCTAGTCCAATTTCAGAAATCTCAAAATTTGCAAATTCAATTTCGAATCACAGGTCATAAAAGAAGAAAAATTAATTAACAAAATAAGCATTTAGTCCTACCATACAAATATACAATAGTGCCATCAACGAAATACAAGTAGACTTTTACCCAAAAAAAGAAAAAAAGAAATATAAGTAGATAATCTATCAGCGCTCGAATTGGTTGGCTAGGTGACAAAGAATAGTACAAATTTAGATTTCAAAATCATCCATCACGGGTGTCAGGCAATGAGAAAGTAAAGAATAGTACCTTATTCGCAACCTTTGGTATAAGAGAGCTTAAAGAATAGTACAATTTGTCAGTGCTCGAAAGTGGTTGCAAGAAGACGAAAAACTTCCACGGTGAAGGGAGGGATGGTGATCCGGTGATATGGTTTAAGGTCGGTGATGATTTGATGTTGGTGTGTGAGTGGGTACGAAGAAGTGAGAGAAAACCGATTCTCTTTTTGTGCCCTAGAATGGAGAAGCATAAATTTTTTTTATTTTTTTTTATTTTTCAACACAAAAATTAAATTGATTCATCTCGGGAATAAAAAAATAAATCGATTTTACCAAACGCTATTATTAGTGTATAGAATCCACTTCGATTAATTAACTATAGCAGTTAAGTTTATTTAGTTAGTTAACTTTGGCAGTTAGTTAGTTTTATATTTAGCTAATCGGTTATTACCGTTTATTCTGTTTTCCTGATACTGATATATATATCAGTTTCATTGTAATTTTTACTCACTTGATTCATTTCATTCATTATGAGAACTTTCCTTTATAGTAAAGCTTTCTGTTTCTTCTTTGTAATATGGTATCATTATGAGAAACTGATCCCTTGTTCTATGCCTGGAATCGTTGCAACACTACAGTATTATCTTGGTTACACCATTCCATTGCAGACTCAATAGTCCAATCAATTGTATGCGTTGATCTAGCATCAGAAGTATGGAGGGACCTTTGTGAAAGGTTTTCCCAATCAGATGTGTTTTGTATTGCAGATCTTCAAGAAGATTTGTTTCGTATGTGCCAAGGTGATTGCACTATTTCTCAATATTTCACAAAATTGAAAATATTGTGGGATGAGCTAGACAGTTTGCAGCCATTACCCAAATGTAATTGTAACCCAACTTGCATTTGTGGTAATCAGATGCAAAATCTAGCTCGTGTATGTAGAGAGAAAGATCATGTAATTCGGTTTTTAAGGGGTCTCAATGAGCAATTCTCACATGTGAGATCACAAATAATGCTCATGGATCCTTTACCAAACATAAATCGAGCCTTTTCTTTAGTTGCTCAACAAGAAAGGCAGTTTACTGCTGGTGTTAATCTTGATGTGAAGGCATTTCTGAATGCTCATGAGCAGAATTTCAATCGAGGCAACACTGCTCTAATGAACAATCAAGAACAAAGCTTTAATCGTGGATATGTCTCCTAGAGAGGTAGAGGGAGAATGAATTTTGGAAGAGAAGGAAGAACAAATACTACAAGACTATGTACTCACTGTGGAAGATCCAATCACACAATAGAAACCTGTTTTGAGAAACACGGTTACCCACCTAGCTTCAAAACCAGATTTCCAAGAATAGCAAATATGGATTCTCATGATGACACTGATCCTTTCAGTTTTGAACCAGAAAATGAAACTGCAGAATTTGATGCTAACCAGTTTCAGTTTACAAAAGAACAATATCAAAGTCTCCTTGGTTTGCTACAGAATCCAAAGCAAGAAGACATACATAAGTCCAATTCGGTTCAGGTTAATACAACTTCTTTGACTCCAGGTAACTCTCATCCACAATGGATCCTTGATACTGGTGCAACCGATCATCTAGGTCACCAAAATTTTCTATTCTCTTCCTTCGAAATATTAAACCTGTTTCTGTCACATTACCTGATGGTAATCAAGTATTAGCCACTCAAACTGGCAGTGCTTACATTTCTCCCTTTCTCACATTGCATAATGTCCTTTTTGTTCCTAACTTTCATGTAAATCTTATATATGTTGCCAAACTAATCCATGATTCAAACTGTCATGTGATCTTCCACTCACAAAGTTGCTCCATCTTGCAGAACAATACCTTGAGGATGATTGGTTCAGCTAAATTGGATAGAGGACTCTACATTCTCAACTTCAATGTGAATTCGAATAGATACTGCTGCAATGCTACTGATTTTGTCTCATCCAAGTTATGGCACCTTCGACTTGGCCATTATTCTAAATCTGTTTTGTATAAAATGTCTACTGTTTTTCCCTTCATATCTTGTAAGAATGATTCTGAACCTTGTGACATATGTCACTATTCTAAACAAAAGAAGTTTCCTTTTCCTTCTAGCATTTCAGAATCTTTACATCCCTTCAATATGATGCATGCTGATATATAGGGTCTATATGCAACCCAATCAATTCATGGACATCGTTATTTCTTAACATTGGTAGATGATTATTCCCGTTTCACTTGGGTAATACCAATGAAAGCTAAATCAGAAACAAGACAACATATACAAAACTTTGTGTCTCTTGTCCAAACACAGTTCCACATCACCATTAAAATTTTTAGAACATATAATGGCACTGAGTTTGCCATGACTGAATACTTTAAAACTAAAGGAATACAACATCAAACTTCTTGTGTAGAGTGTCCCCAACAAAATGGGATAGTTGAGCGAAAACATCAACATATATTAAATGTTGCTAGAGCTCTTTTCTTTCAATCCAAAATTTCTAAGTCATATTGGACCTACTGCATCATTCATGCTATACACATTATAAACAGATTGACCACATCATCTCTACATCATAAAACTCTTTATGAACTCTTATACAACACACCTCCTTCTTTTGATCATTTAAAAGTATTTGGTTCACTGTGTTTTATTTCCACTCTTTAACAGCATCAAACTAAATTTGACAATCGAGCTAAGAAATGTGTTTTTCTTGGTTACAAAGAAGGTACAAAAGGATATATTGTCCTTGACTTAAACACAAATGAAATTCTCACTTCCAGAAATATTGATTTCTATGAAAACAATTTTCCATTCATTCAAAACAGCATTGATTCCAATCCTCCAGTTTCGGTCCTGCCTTTATCCATCACTGATCTCAGTTATGAATCTGTGTTACCCACATATAATGCACCGACTATTCACCCTACTACTGAATTAGTTCCTTCAAATACAACTGTCCCATCTACACCAAATCTTCGTAGATCCACCAGAATCAGAGCAGCACCTCAATATATAGAAGAATTCCATTGCAGTTTATCAAGTTTAGTTGACACCAAAGCATCTTCAGGTATGTCATCCTCACCTTCTTATCCTTTATCTGATTTCCTATCCTACATTAAATGTTCTAAGCCTTATACTGTTTTTTGTAATAACCTTTTAATTGATACTGAGCCAAAGAATTATAAGCAAGCTGCTACTGTTCCTTGCTGGCAAAAGGCAATGGAGGCTGAATTACAAGCCTTAGATAGAAATCATACATGGGAGCTGGTTGAATTACCTATGCATAAACAACCCATTGGCTGCAAATGGGTTTATAAAATTAAAAGAAAACCAGATGGTTCTGTTGATCGGTATAAAGCACAATTGGCTGCAAAGGGTTATACTCAATGTGAAGGTGTTGACTATTTTCAAACCTTTTCACCTGTGGCCAAAATGACCACTGTTCGGTTGCTACTTGCTTTGGCAGTTGCTAGAAATTGGCATTTAGAACAACTTGATGTTGATAATGCCTTTCTTCATGGTGAACTACATGAAGAAGTCTTTATGAAGCTACCTCCTGGTCTCTCTTGTAGCTCACCCACCATGGTTTGTCAACTCAAGAAATCCCTTTATGGTTTGAAACAAGCAAATAGGCAATGGAATGCCAAGCTCACTAGTGCTCTTCAAGGCCTTGGTTATATTCAATCTATGGCTGGCTACTCCCTGTTCACAAAGAAAACTGCCACTTCCTTTACAGATTTACTAGTGTACGTTGATGATCTTGTGCTTACTGGTGATAGCATGGAAGAGATTATTCATGTTAAATCCTCTCTGCATAATCAGTTTCGCATCAAGGACTTGAGCCAATTGAGATTTTTTCTTGGCTTGGAAGTAACTCGATCTAAACGTGGTTTAATCTTGAATCAACGCAAATACATTTTGGAATTACTTGCTGATTCGGGTAACCTTGCTGCTAAACCAGCTTCTACTCCCCTTACTCCTCCTCACAAGCTCAGTCGTGACCAAGGTGAATTTTATTCTGATCCAGAAAGATACTGCAGGTTAGTGGGAAGATTATTATATCTCACTACAACTAGACCTAACATTACACATTCCGTTCAGCAGCTCACTCAATTTATGGCTTCACCTACTCACGCTCATTACATAGTTGTCATGTTTTGCGCTATCTCAAGACTTCGCCCAGCAAAGGTTTATTCTTTCCTGCAGACAACTCCCTCTCTCCATCTAGTTTTGCTGACAGTGATTGGGCTTCTTGTCCAGACACTCGAAAGTCCATCACAGGATTCTGCATTTTCCTTGGTTCTTCTCTCATTTGCTGGCGTTCGAAGAAGCAGAACACGGTTTCTCGCTCCTCCTCTGAGGCTAAATACCGTGCACTTGCTAGCATCACATGTGAACTTTAATGGCTCGCTTATCTGTTCAAAGATCTTCATGTTCCTTTGCTTCAATCAATCCCAGTTTATTGTGACAATCAATCTGCGATACACCTTGCTCAGAATCCAACCTTCTATGAAAGGAGTAAACACATTGAAATTGATTGTCTCATAACAAGGGAGAAAATTACAAGTGGTCTTCTCAAACTATTGCCCATCGCTACTGCACATCAGCTTACTGATGTCTTAACCAAGTCCTTACATCCAACACCTTTCAGGGAGAATATTTCCAAGTTGGGACTCATTGACATATTACTCCCAACTTGAAGGGGGGTATTAGTGTATATAATCCACTTCGGTTAATTAACTATAGTAGTTAAGTTTATTTAGTTAGTTAACTTTGACAGTTAGTTAGCTTTATATTCAGCTAATCGGTTATTACCGTTTATTCTGTTTTCCTGATACTGATATATATATATATATATATATATATATATATATATGAGGTAGGATCCATTGACACCAGTGTCAAATTTGAAATTTGACACTTCATCTGAGAGCCATTAGATCAAAAAAAAATCAACGACTCTGATTTGTAAGCATGTGACACCATTGATATTTTTGATCTAATGGCTCTCAAATGAGGTGTCAAACTTCAAATTTGACACTGGTGTCAAAGGATCCTACCTCTATATATATATATATATATATATATAGGGGCAGGATATTCTTACACTGGTGTAAGTGTTAGAAGTTTTACACTCAATCTTGACCATTGATCCACTTGTATCCAATGGCTCACATTACTAAAAAATTTGAGCCCTTAGATATAAATAGGATCAGTGGACAAGATTAAGAGTGTAACTTACACTGGTGTAAAATGATCCTAACTCATATATATATATATATATATAGGCAGGATCCTTTGACACCGGTGTCAAATTTAAAGTTTGACACCTCATCTGAGAGCCGTTAGATCAAAAAATATCAATGGTGTCACATGCTTATAAATCAGAGTCGTTGATATTTTTTGATCTAACGGCTCTCAGATGAGGCGTCAAAGGATCCTGCTGCATCATATATATATATATATATATATATATATATATATATATATATATATATATATATATATATATATATATCAGTTTCATTGTAATTTTTACTCACTTGATTCATTTCATTCATTATGAGAACTTTCTTTTTTTTTTATTGGATATTACATGAAATCGAACAGCAAATCTAATACCCCCTAAACACACCCAACACCACTAGGCTATCCCTAGTGGTGCATTATGAGAACTTTCCTTTACAGTAAAGCTTTCTGTTTCTTCTTTGTAATAGCTATTTCCATCAATTTCTATTCCCGGGAACAAAAATTAAAAAAAAAAACTCATTCCTGGATGGTTGTCATTCACACCCTTATCTGACCAGGTAGCAACTTTACAACAGCAACTAAAAGCTGCGCAATTTTTCCGTGAACGACAATTTCAAAACCTTCAGAAGTCGCAAACATAATTGTAGGAGGCACAAACACATATACATGCCCCACAAGACTGGATCAGGCATGATATTAGTTGTATCTTGGAATTCCAGCAACAATCCGTTGTTTAGTATGTCACGAACCACTTCTGAATGCATGACTGGCGTATAAGCTAAACTTGACCTTACTACTTTTTAGCCTAGCAAGTCTATTTTTTTTTTATGAAATACATCTAAATTTAGCAAATTTACAAATAACTTGCTAGTGGAAATAATGGAACAATTATAGAATTCAAACCTATAACTCTTCTACACAGATTAAAATTTAAATGTTTCCCATACAAAATGATATGCCAGACTCATCACTGATAACTAAACAGACTCCCATAATCAAACAGAAGAAACAAAATCAAATTCTAACTCTATAAATATACCTACAAGAATATATAATTAAGATTGGGTGAACTACAATACAACTCAATGAGTAAACAATATGATCTATAACAAGCGAAACGTAACAGCATATAAAATAATATTTAATTTAAATATTGTGAATTGACCCCAACTGCATCATTATCATGTCAAGTATTGGGTTTTTATTTTCCAATGACTCTTGTACTACTTTAGTGTCTTTTGACGTCATCGTTTGGTATGTTTCATATTCAAACTTTGTAATTTTTTGGAAATTGCTTGCAAATCAAAGTGGTCATGCACTATACCTCTAGTTTCCCATTTATTAAATCGACATTTAGGATATGGACACTTTATTGCACCATTGACAGACCATTTCTCAAATGCAGAATCTAGGAATATAACTAAACCATATAGATATTCAACTAAATTTCATAGCAAATCAATCCATGATTTATCCATTTATATGATCTAAACACCTCAAATATGTTTTATAAAGTTTTATGCATAATATATATTTTGAATAAAACATAAATAAATTATGACAACAGGTGTGCTAAGTTAATTTCCTTTGTACAATGAGATGTTGTAATTGATGAAAGTGTAGTTGAAAAGTGCATTCTGTTTAGAAAAGAATATTGGTTGAGGTTTAAAATGAGTGATAATTGTTATGTGCATATAAATAATTTTGGAATGATTTTATGCAGTGTTTTAAAAATTGGCTCGGACTGGCCGGGTCGACCCAGGTCTCGGTGACCCGGTGGGTTCCCTGGTCCAAGTGGTCATTTGAACCGGTTCTGCAGTCAACTCGGTTTGGACCGGTTGCCCCAGCCGAGACTCAGCGACCTGATTGACCCTTTTTTTTGGTAAATTTTTTTTGCTGAGAACTCTTGAATTAAATCATGCTCATATTTTGTGGTAAATATGATTAAAAAGTTAGGTGAAAATAAAAAGTTATTTTAAATTAGTACAATTCGTTTGTGTAATTTAGTTGCATCTTATAATGATTTCAAAAAGTTAAGTGGGGGATAAACACTAATGGCCTCATCTCAATTGTGGACACTTTTTCCTTTGTGTATATTTCATGCCTATCATTTGTTATCATGATTTAGTTTATTTGTGTTATGTCAAGGCACAAAAGGTGCATTTAGCTTACATTGCAATTTTAATCAATGTTAGGATATGGTCTAGAACTAGAAGCCTAGAAGTATATCATACTTTCTATCATTGAGATACAATTTATTTTTTGAAGCTCATTGATAGTTTTCTTATGTGAATTTTTAATATAAGTAATATGTTTTTTTTTTTAATATGTGAATAGTAAATCGGGTTGAACCCTGTTGAACCAATGACCCAGTACCTCAACCGAGTCGATGACCGGTCCAAGTTTTAAAACACTGATTTTATGTGATCTTAGTATGGAAAATGGCAAGTCTTCTATGTGCAGGCTATGATAAAAAAGAAGAAGGAGAAAACATGCTGATATGGAAAGTAATAGTCTATGATGCACGGACACTGACACGGGACACGACACGACACGCCGACACGTTAATTCTAAAAAATGGCATATTTCGACATGTTGGGACACGTTTTGATATTAAATAATATTTTTAATATATATAATATAATTTATATTTAATAGATATAACATTCCATAATAAGTCATATAACCAATCAAATATTCAAATTTCATATCATAAATATAAACAAAAATAATTTTTCGTACCTTGTTAATTTTTCTTGTCAAATTTCATAACAGAAAAAAATTGATTTATAAATGCTTTTTTTTATTTTTAGTTAATAAAATAAAATTAAGACTAAAAAAAAAAAAACTTGTCCGAGCGTTGACCACGTATCGAAAAAAGTTGACTGCATATCAAAAAAACGTGTCGGAACATGTCGGAGAGTTAACTATGTGTCCCAAAATATTAACCGCGTGTCGGAGCGTGTCCGACACGAACACGTGCCCGACACGCACAATTAAAAAAAAACAAATGAGTCCGTGTTTCATAGGTAATAGCTACAAGTTGTTGGTAGTGGGGTTCACTTGGAAAATGAAACTCTTAGTATTTAGAATTTTAAAGTAGAAGTCTAAGGCTATAAATAGGATTGGAAGCGGGAACTTGAGAATCTTTTGCCATTTTTACATTTTAGTCACTTTCTGTAACTTGCTGGTTAATTGCATCTGCGAATGAAATTAGATTGAAGGGAAAAAAAGTTTAGAGAAAGCAAGCCCGTGAATCTTTATTTTTGCGCAGAATGTTATGCAGCTATTTTGTATTGAGAGAGAGATATACTTAAATGTGAACACCCAATTTTGTCCCAAATATTTAAAAAATGGCAAAAAAAATACAAAATGAAAAGAAAAAAAATTAAGTTATGAACACATATTTTTGTCCTTCAATAAGGAAAAAAGGAAGAGAGCAATCAAATAGATGGAAGAGGGAAGGGGGACCATTTCAGAAAATAACAGCTTTGAGTAGGACTTGTTCCATTCACGATATCTCTTTCATCCACTGTCCGATCGAGCTGAAATTTTCTTAGCAAGATCTTGACTCATTGTCCTTCATATCGACTTATGGGTTTCTTGATTCGATGTCTATATCATTCCTAAAAAATTCAAAACTGAAACAGTTTTCCTGGACGTTTCTATTGCGAGCAGCGATTTTGTGAGGGTCATTTCTCCCAAATGAACCGTTGGATTGTCCTCAAAATTTGTCAGTGTGTTCCTCTCATCTTAATATATAAAATCTTCATCCAAACTTTAGAAATTTTGCTGACGTGTCAATCTGTCCTTCCATAACACAATATCATGAACGAGATGATATAATAAAATGTCTTTACTTTTAAATGATTAAATATTTATGTTTAGCCTTCATTGTCTGTGCTTTGTGACCACCATCTCAGAATTCAACACGGTAAAAATTTCTCTTTTATCTTAAAGTCCTTATTTTTTCTATTTGTAATACCTACAAGAGCAAGATGAGTTTTTTCTTTTATTTTTTTTGTCCATACATAATTTGTTTCTCACTGTTGTTGTTGCTCTTTAATTTATTTTTGTTCTTGACAAATATGTTTATCGTGGTGGTGGAAATGATGAGTTTGATATGAATGATACTATTTTGACCTCATAAAACCATCATCTATTTCTTTAAAGGATGTTCGAAGTGTGTCCGATGCTATATTCAAAATTAAAGTAACTCGATAGGTGTGAAAAAAAATTCAACATTCTTTGGTTAGGCAAACAACTATATTCTTCCATTATTTTTTATATCGAAAATTGTAAAATCTATTAATAATATAGTTGGCAAACAACTGTATTATTCTACTATTTTTTGCATCGAAAGTTATTAAACTTATTAATAATATTTATTATTATGTGTATTAGAATTAATTATTATACCTATTATGATTAATTAATTTTTTTTACAAAAATAATATAAAGTAATAAATTTGTTTTTAATGTTTTTGTTCTTGGGAAGATTTGGAAGTTATTATCATATATTGACTTCATTATTACATTGGAAGTTCCAAGAAAGATAATCAAATACGAGTGGATGTGTTGGGAAAACGCGCGCATATGGCTACATCAACCAAAATTTATATATATATATATATAATACTTATTGCATAATAATAAATTTTATATCTTCTTTATTGGCAGTTAGGTTTGAATTAAAATGTAGATTTATACAAGGGTAGATTGAATTAATTTTAAAAATAACGTAAAACTGTTACGTTTTCCTAGAATATCAAAAATTTAAAAATAAAAAATTAAATAAAAATAATGCAAAACTGTTACTGTTACTTATTGCACAATATTTATTATGTACAGACTTCTAGGCATGTTTTCCTTTATTATTTGCATAGAAAATTATTAAGCCTATTAATTTATTATTATGTCTATTCGGAGGGAAAATATTTAATACCTAAAATTTAAACTTTTTAAATTTGAATTTTGAATTTGAGAGGTGGGAAAAGATTCAGCATTTAATATTGTCCACTACTTCTGCATGGGAAATTATTAAGCATATTAATGATAGTTATTATTATGTCTATTGGGCTTAATTATTATACCTATTAGAATTAATTATAAAACTGGAAAAAAGGTATATTAATGACAGTTAGAGTTGGCAAATTGGGCTTGACCCGGAGGGCCGGCCCACCCAGTGCACCAACAGTTTTTTTTTATTCTTATGTTTATTGTCTAATTATATAAAACATAGATAGTTAGTAATCTAGAAGTAACTATAAGAAACTTTTTCTTGTGGATAAATATAAAAACCTATTACATGCCGGTATAAAATGCTGACATATATATGTGGCAAAATGGGCTCAGCCCGACGGGCCGGCCTTCCCCACCCGCCAAACAGGCGAGTTAGGCCGGCCAACATATTTTTTCGTTATGTATACTGTCTAACTATAGAAAACATATATAGATAGTAATCTAGACGCAACTGTAAGAATCTTTTTTGTGGAGATATAAAAATCTATTTAATGCTTATATGAAATGCTGATAGTTAAGGTGGTAAAATGGGTTCGGCCCGGAGGGCCAACCCACCCCGCCCGCCAACACTTTTTTCCCCCTTATGTTTACTGCCTAAATATAGAAAACATAGATAGATAATAATGTAGACACAACTATAAGAATCATTTTTGTGGATAAATATAAAAATATATTACATGCTGATATAAAATGCTGATAGTTAGAGTTAGCAAATTGGGCTCGGCCCGGAGGGCCGGCCCACCCAGCGCACCAACAGTTTTTTTTATTCTTATGTTTATTGTCTAATTATATAAAACATAGATAGATAGTAATCTAGAGGTAACTATAAGAAACTTTTTCTTGTGGATAAATATAAAAACCTATTACATGCTGGTATAAAATGCTGACATATATATGTGGCAAAATGGTTCGCCCCGGAGGGCCAGACCACCCCGCCCGCCAACATTTTTTTCTTATGTTTACTGTCTAAATATAGAAAATATAGATAGATAGGAATCTAGATGCAACTATAAGAATTTTTTGTTGTTGATAGATATAAAAACCTATTACATGCTTATATAAAATGCTGATAGATATAAATTTTTTTATTCAGAATTTATCAGAATTGCAAGCGTAGGTTGGACTATCTTTAATTTACCTTTATGTCAAGCACAATATGTCAATTTTTTTGTTCTTCGTATGATGCACGATGTGAATCTATTATAGACATCATTTGACATTACACTAAAATCAGTTTATCAGAATTGCTCTTTTCTTTGTGCAACACATATGCAATAAACTATTATTTCCATATTCTATGTTATTAATGTAATATTCTTAAAGTCTTTTCCAGACTACTATCAAAATTAACTTACGACTCTCTTACATATTTTATCTACTCGGTAAATTATTTTTTGAATTATTGTGCGCTATAAAATTCCAACTAACAATCTAATATAAATTTTAGGCTAACTTTTACGAGACAAACAAACCGATTTTTTTTTCTCCGTGCGTCGCACGGGTAATCAACTAGTGTAATACTAAAATATGACCGGACGGATCTCTGAAATGAGTTCTCTAGTGTGAGATATAAATGTTGAAAGAGGGATGTTCAATTTTGAGACCACCACACTGTTTCAGGTAGTAATTTTTCGAGAGCTATTTCTCTCAATTGAACCGTTGGATCATTCTCAAATTTGGTCGGCATATTCCTGTCATATGATACTTCAATTTGACTGAACCGATTTTCAGGCTAAGCCCTCTAGTGTGAGATATGGCTGTCAAAAAATAGTTGTCCACATTTGAAAAAAACAACTTTCCTAAGAAGTCTCACATTGCCCACTTCTCATTCCTTCCTCCTCCCTTCCCTCTATATAAAGAGCTCATTCCCCTTCTGTAACACCCCGTAGTACTCCGGTTGTTAACACATACATGATATTTAGCATACACAGCGAAAGACTTTATTTAAAACAAAATAATAAAGCGTCTTATAAAAATACGAGTAAACTTTTTCCAAAATATTTTCTAAAACATTTTCAAAGCGTTCTTACATGCCAATAATATGCTCATTATAAGTCTAGACCACTTAGTACTTAATTACATGTTTTTTAGTGCATTATGAAGTGTTCACTTATTACACAATGAACCACGTAGTTTAAGCATGTTACATAATCTTATAATCACACTCTAGGATCACTAAGGTAATTTAGATTATTTTCAACTCATCCAAGCCATATATATAATTATTATAAGTTACTAAGGGGTTCCCATAAGCTCACTTAGCCTGAATCTCACTTTAAGGATTTTCCTATAACTGTACATGCTTCTGTTTTCTAGTCACCATGTGCAACCCACTTGCTATAACCTTCTCATATTTTAGTATATTAATCTAAACTCAATTACCTTTCCAATAAGGTATCACATGCCTCATTTGGAGTTTTCTAGCTCTGTTTATCGCCGTTTGAAGTTGGACAAGCAAAGCTGTCTGCCAACTCCAAACAGAGCCCTAAACATCCCTCACCATTTCTACGATTATGAAAACTATAATAAACCAATTGCACTAAAATTTTCATACAGCAAATTAGACACCTTCAGCTCTAATTTGATATATCATGAGTGTAATTTGAGTAAGAACTGAGGGAGAAACAATTCGTGGAAGATGCAGCCACGTACAGCCCCTGCACATGGCCTTCCTGGGTAGTCTCCACTCAATCAAATTTACAGAATGCTATACATCTTCAAATGGTACCACATTTTGACACCACATAGCTGACATCTCAAGCTTCAAAATGATGTATGGCACATCCCTATTGGACCTCTTTGGAGGTAGATATGTTCTCCTAAAGTTAGCCTAAAAACTGGTCATTTAACTCCAAGTGTGTTTAATTAGCAAATCCTAATTATCTTTGGTTAGAAACACCAAGTCTCTTTAATTTTTAAGATTTTTCTATTATTAGGTCACATATGCATTCCCACATAGTCACATTAGGTCTTAGTTCATTAGGTTCACTAATTACATAATTAGTGCTTCTAAACCCTAATAGTCCAATTTTAGGGTTTAATAACTAATTAGTGTATTATGCATAGTCCACCTCACTTAGCCACTAGATTAGTGTCCTAATTAGGTCTTATTATTAATTTTGACAGTGACCCTAATTTAATAAGACAAGGCCGAATTGCTTAGGGTTATAGTTTAGGGTTTTTAAACTTGTTTCTTTGTCATTTCTCTAGTTAATTAGTCCCTACACTTAAATAATCCACTAATCCATGATTTCTTTAATTTTAACACAACTAATCCATCTTATTCACAAGAGGAAAGATTTGATTAGTTAAGGTTATTAGGGTTTTTAGCCATCCTTAATCAAGATTATGTTAGTATATGGGTGTTCTAGAGACAATCTTTTTGATTAAATAAGACATAAGATGTGGACCTTTTTGTCGCAAATAAATAATAAGCACTTTTTATCCTGTTTCAAATTTTGTCTCGATATTATTGTTAATATATTATGAATAAACTGGATAAACCCCTTGGAATAGAACAAGTATTTCTTGAGTATCTGTGATGAGATCACGATTATGAGGATTCAAGGATACCACACGTTTATTCCTAATTTTATGTTCCTAGTCTAGAGACACTGAGAATGGGGATCAGTGATCTCGGGTAAGACTAGCACGACTTATCTACTTGTATTTGGATACAAGGTAAGACCTCATCTGCTACAGATATGGAGATGTCTTAGCTAAAGTCGTGGGTGGACCTATAAGGGTATAGCTCGCACTGAACAGACCTACAAAGAGACTCTATGAGGAAATCTCACAGAGAGTATCATTAGAGTAGTCTCTTTATATTTGGGTATGTCTTTCCTTAGACCAGAAGTTATTACCAAGACTATGTTCTAGAAGGCACGCTTTGACTGTATACCTCGTCTGCCTGAAACATGGAGACTCATAGGTACACTGTTGGGCTTGTCCTGAAAGAGCACAGGGCTAAGGTGATAAGCTGAAGGAATTCGTCAAATCTCTGTGAGAGATTAGGTTATCTGTAAACCGGACAAATCGGGATGAAATTTACAAGGACTCGGGAATCTATGCATAGTAAAAGAGATCATGAGGTGATCTGCCATTAGAGTCAGTAAATTGAAGATTCCCTATTTCGAATAAAGCTTACCCTAAATCGCCAGGGTTGATACGTTTCCTTACCCTAGGTTTAATGGGAAGGTAACCGAGACGAAAGGAAATACATACGGCAACCAAATATGTGTAATAGGATGATTATGTCATTAACCTAACTAGCTCTGGGGCAACAAAGCATTGCTAGTGCTCTGTGTTGTCATTAGATGGGTTGTGGGCTTGTTGGGCTAAAGCCCATTTATGTCAGTGGCTATGTTGGGCCTAATGGGTCACACACTAACACCTTATTGTCAAGATAATATAGCATTAAAGGTATTGGGCCTAATAATGGTTGTTAGCCCAAGAAGAAGTTTGGAAGCCCACCAAAAGGGAAAAGGGCGCATGGATCATGTAATGGACTTGGATGGTCCAAGACATTACTAATTAATTTAATTAGTTAAATTAATTATCAAATATTTAAATTTTGAATTTGAATTTTGAATTTTGAATTTTGAATTTTGAATTTTGAATTTTGAATTTGAATTTTGAAATTCGAATTTTGAATTTGGAATTTGAAATTTTGAATTTTGAATTTGAATTTTGAAATTTGAATTTTGAATTTAGAATTTAAATTTAGAATTTGAATTTTGAATTTAAATGTTTGAACGTTTGAATTTAAATGTTTGAATTTGAATTTGAATTGGCTATGAAAAGTTGTTTCATAACAAAAGGATAAGGTAAGATCTTGTTGGAACAAATCCCAAGTATCAAGAGGAGATCTTTGAGCATCATCCAAGGCTGATTTGGGGCGCTGATTTTGGGGTCTTGTGATAGTCATAAGATCAACCAAATGAGCTCCAATCAGATTTGGTTTGTTGAGAGAATAAGTGAGTGAGTTGGCTCAAGTTTGAATGCAACTGCTTAACGTATTTGGACTGTTTTAAGGCTGAATGGGGCGCACCATATGGCTGGCCATATGATGGTTGTTAAGTCAGATTTTTGTTGAGATATGCATTTGATATCATGAGGATATGATAGGAGGTTGTTGGCAATATTTGATTTGCAACAACTCCACTCATTCCTCTCCTAATGTGCGCTACATAGGGCTGATTTTTGAGTGAAGGAATCAGATTTTTATTCACTCATTCTCTCATCTCCTTTGGTCATCCTTTTGTGAGGTTTTCTTAAGAGAGTTTTGAAAATTACCTAGCACTTTCTAAGTGAATTCCATGCGCCACTTTTGTGTTTTTCTTGCTGAAAATTCACTCAACTAAACACCTTGAAACCTTGCCTCCTACCTCTCCATTAGGGACGCCTAGCTTGCCTCCCTTGGTGTTCGTTGGTGGCCTTGAAGAAGAGTTCTTCCGTCTTGACAAAGGGTGGTGTGGATCAACATTAGAGGGCTTGTATCTTCAAGCCTCACCTTGATCATCTTCAAGTTTTGGACAGCAAACAAAGTAACATCCATGTCCTAAAGCATGTTTCTTGATATGGTATGTGTAATTCCGCTTTGAAAATTTTGTTTTTCATCCTCACATGCCTACGGCCTTCAAGGCCATTTTTCTTTCAGATTAGTAGGTTTCACTTATAAATAACCCACTTAATTAGTCTTTCTTAGTTTCTCTTGGAATATTTCCACACTTAACCACTTCTTAACATTTTTTAGTCATCAAACCTTAGTCATCCATGGCATGGCCAAATTGTTCATGGGTCCTATTAGGGTTCATGTTCATCCTTTTACATGAAATCCACACAAGGATCCCAAGGTTGCACCTTTACACATCAAAAAAACCCTTTCTTGGTTCATAACTCATAAACCCTCAAGAACAACAATCAAAACCTTTTCTTTAAAATTTTTAACAATATTTCCCCCACCCACAAGACAAAAAAAGAGAATGGAAATGAGGATAGGAAGGATTTTGTGTCATCTTTTTCCAAAGTGATCCTTACATCTTCAAGCTCACACCTTTTAGCTCCAAGCTCACACCTTTTAGCTCCAAGCTTTACTTTGACCAACAAGAATGCTCCTTTAAACAACAACACACCTTCAAAAATATGCTCAAGAGTTAGAGCTCAAGAACACAAGCAAGGAATATGAGGTTTTTCAAGAAAAATCAAGGAAACTTACAATAAAACTCAAGAGAATCAAGCACACAAGTGGTGTTCTTCAAGAGGACTCAAGAACACAACTCCATGGCTCCTTGGACCTTCATGACCGTGGCTGTATATGGAGATAATGACCACGAAAATTTGCTTCACACCATAAAATTGTATGGTTGTGAAGAAGGTTTGGTGATTTGGTGAGGTTTTGGAGGAGAGATTCTAGAGAGAAGTGAGAACAAAGTTTGAGACTTGAATTTTAGAGAGAGGACGGATAAGTGGGGCAGAAGACCTGAATGGAGAGGGAGGGGATGGTGCCCTAATTAGGGTTGCCATGTCATTTTAGTGACACCTTGTCCTCTAGTGAAACCGGTGTAATTTTTATCTGAACTGTCATCAAATATTTATCCAGAAACACCCAATACTCTAACTTTCAGTAATTAACATTAATTTTGTCTAATTATCATGTTCTTAACTTAAAAATTTGATTAGTAGATAACAGATTCACTAATAGTTATTTAATTGCATTGTAGTCCTTACCGGTGTTCTTGACTGTATCCGGATTTCATAATCTTCTTAACTTTAACATTATTGGTCTAATTATGAATTGTTAGGCATATATTGGTCTTTCTTTCCATTTTCTCATCTTTTTCGTTCCGGGATTCTACCGGTTGCTTCTACAGCAGTACAAAATACCCGGCAGAAGTGACTTCTCAAAATACCACAATATGGGTATCAAACTTCATCAAATCATATACTAAGCTCATTCATGATGTTTATATCAGTATATTAGCTCTCTAACTATAATTTTCTAACCTAGAGCTATTTTACTGACTGTTACTGCATCAGCAGTAAAAAATAACAGATAAAAATTCACCTGTGTAAAATACCCTCAATATGGATATCAAAATTCTTAGAATTTCATCCTCATTCCATTTATAACCACAAGATCCTCAGCATAACCCTCTAATTTAAAAGTCATGTAATTAGGGTTATTATATTCTCCACACCTTTTAAAAAGATTTTGTCTTCAAAATCAGATCATACCTGATATCAAAATCGGGATATCGCTGGAGAATATCATCCTCCCGCTCCCATGTGGCCTCCTCAGGTGTCAATCCTTCCTATTGAATCTTGATTATGGGAATTACTCTATTTTGAAGTCGTTTCTCATCTCAAGCAAGAACCTTAGAAGGTCCCACAACGAAGTTCAGATCCTTCTTAACCTCTATGTCATTCGACTGTACAATGTGTGAATCGTCATATATATATCTGTGGAGCTAACTCACATAGAAGACGTCATATAGATTCGCCTAGTTGGGAGATAGATCAAGTTGATACGCCACCAGTCCGACCCTCTTTATTATCTGGTAGGGCCCAATGAACCGTGGACTCAACTTTCTCCCTCCCAAGGCACGCCCAACACCTGTAGTGGGTGACAATCAGATGAATACATGATCCCCTTCAGAGAACTCAAGGGGTCTGTGCTTGGCATCATAGTAGCTCTTTTGAAGGCTTTGGGCTTTCTTCAGCCTATCTCTGATCATCTCAATCTGCTTTGTAGTCTCTTGGACCAATTCTGGCCCCAATAACTGTCTTTCTCCTATCTCCGTCCAACAAGTAGGTGCTCTACACCTACGGCCATACAAGGCCTCATAAGGAGCCATGCCCAAACTGGCATGATAACTGTTTGTTGTATGAGAATTCAACCAGTGGCAGGTACTTGTCCCAAGCATTACCCTGCTCAAGCACACATGCTCTCAGCATGTCCTCCAGTGTCTGAATGGTCCTCTCTGTCTGACCATCTGTCTGCGGGTGATATGCGGTACTCAATCTCAATTGAGTACCAAAGGCCTCATGTAACACTTTCAAGAAGCGTGAAGTAAACTTTCGATCCCAATCACTGACTATGCTTTCGGGAATGCCATGAAGCTTCACAATCTCACTGACATATAGTCTGGCTAGCTGCTTCGTGGAGAAAGTCGTCTTGATTGGAATAAAGTGGGCGGATTGAGTCAATCTATCAACCACAACCCATATAGAAACAAATCCAGCCTGGCTTCTCGGTAATCCGACAACAAAGTCCATGGATATACTCGTCCACTTCCACTCCAGAATCTCTAATGGCTGTAACAAACCCAAAGGCTTCTGATGCTTAATTTTCACCTTCTGACAAATAAGGCACTTCTTCATCCCAGACCACCAAAAATTCCACTTCAAATCTTGATACATCTTGGTTGCACCTAGGTGGATGGTGTACTTACCCATATGGCCCTCTGTTAACACTTCTTCCACCATTGGCCCTTTTGGAACAATTAACCGATCTTTGTA
The DNA here is from genome assembly GCF_033153095.1 of Gastrolobium bilobum. Taxonomy (NCBI): domain Eukaryota; kingdom Viridiplantae; phylum Streptophyta; class Magnoliopsida; order Fabales; family Fabaceae; genus Gastrolobium; species Gastrolobium bilobum. Next base: position 97,038 of record NW_026898535.1, read on the forward strand.
GTATTTCACATTAGAAGTATCAATAAACACAAAATCTTGCCCTTTCATCATTTGAATCCCGTCATCAAGCATTTGAGCCGCTTTAACTCTCTCCATCAGTGAGTTTCGAACTTCAACTGTAGTCATGAAATATGAAGTCTCAAGTGGTGTCACGGAAATTCTCAAATCCCTGAACTTCTCAATCAAGTTATACTCTGCAATCATCATGCTAGCCACACTCGTAGTTTTTCTGCTCAAGGCATCAGCCACTACATTCGCCTTTCCAGGGTGATACTGAAGATCAAACTCATAATCTTTCAGAAATTGCATCCATCTTCTTTGCCTCATATTAAGCTCTTTTTGATCAAACAGGTACTTCAAACTTTTGTGGTCACTATAAACTGTGAAAGTAGCACCATACAAGAAGTGCCACCATATTTTCAAGGCAAAAACCACAGCCGCTAACTCAAGATCATGAGTCGGGTAATTCTCTTCATGGGGTCTCAACTGTCTAGAACCATAGGCCACTACCTTTCGCTCCTACATCAACACGCATCCTAGTCCATACTTCACAATAGATCTCAAATCTCTTTTTCGGATCATGAAGAATCAAAACTGGTGCTGTAGTCAACTTATCCTTCAGTTCTTGAAAACTCACATCGCACCCAAGGGTCCATGCAAATGGCACCCCCTTTCGAGTCAATTTAGTCAATGGCAAGGCAATTCTAGAGAATCCATTAATAAACCGCCTGTAGTATCCTGCTAAACCCAGAAAACTTTGAACTTCAGTAACACTCTTGGGTCTCTCCCAATCCAACACCGCTTCTATTTTACTCGGATCAACAGCCACTCCTGCAGATGAAATGACGTGACCAAGAAACTGGATCTCATGCAACCAAAACTCACACTCAGATGGTTTGGCATATAACTGGTGCTCCCTCAAAATTTGTAAGACTATCTTCAAATGCTCTGCGTGCTCTTCTTTACTCTTAGAATAGATCAGAATATCATCAATAAATACCACTACAAACTGATCTAAATGTGGCTTAAAGATTCAGTTCATATAGCTCATGAACACGGCTAGGGCATTAGTAAGCCCAAATGGGATCACTAAATACTCATAGTGCCCATATCTGGATCGGAAAGCCGTCTTCGGAATATTCTCTGCCTTTACCCGGATCTGGGGATATCCGGAACGAAATCAATCTTCGAGAACACTGAAACACCCCTAAGCTGATCCAACAAATCATCGATTCAGGGTAGAGGGTACTTGTTCTTCACCGTTACCTTGTTTAGTTGCCAGTAATCTGTGCACAATCTCATAGTCTCATCCTTCTTTTTCACAAAGATGACTGGTGCACCCCAAGGAGATACACTTAGTCTGATAATGTTCTTACGAGACAATTCTTCTAACTACTTCTTCAGCTCTTCTAACTCCACTGGTGACATCCTGTATGGAGCCAATGAGATAGGCCCCACACCAGGTACTAAGTCGATTGAGAATTCAATCTCTCTCAGTGGAAAATGGGGAATTTCTTCTAGAAATACATCTTTAAACTCGCACACAACCAGAATATTAGCAGTAGGTTCTTTAGAGGCTCCTACAAATTCTCCCAGGATAATTGACACGAGCTGTTGAACTCGCACAAATTAATTAAGTCAATTTTATTAAAATTTTGTAGTAAATCGTCAACCTGAGTCGTCTCTCAAGGAGTTTGCAATGAACTTAATCTCTCAGTTATAAAAATAAAAATAAAAATAAAATGAAAACCAAATGAAAATGGAAACTAAATGAAACAAGAACTAAATGAAAATGGGAATCAAATAAAAAATGGAAACCATATAAAAATGGGAACTAAATAAAAAGAGAAAATGAGGAGAAACAAAAATTAAAGAAAAACGAAAACTAAAATGGGGGGTTTTAATATGATTGTAAATTTAAACAGAAATGAAAAAAAAACAATCAAATTAAAAGCAACCAACCCAAGAATTAGGATTCCAAGGATATCCATCATTGGACAAATAATTACCAAATCGTGGTTGACCCTAATCGAATTGGAATCCCTGCATTCGCTTAGAAATCCCTCTCTAGACAATCGCCTAGCGTTTGGTCAAATGCAGCGCTTCTAACTATTAAAGAAACAAATGATTAATCGCCTTGAGTTCACTGGCTTAATGAACCTAACTGTTAAATCTAATGATTAATCTCTTTCCTAAGAATGCAATCGCGTATCTCAGATTGAACACCCACAATCGCGCGATGCCAAACCGAGTTGGAAGAAGAAACGAATTTGGTTCAAAATGAGGCGCAGGTCCTCAGGATTCAACCATGGAATCCTCAACCCTTGGGTTGATTAAAGAAAAGAGAGAGAGAAAAGACAAAAATTCTATTAATTTCAAAACTGGAAAATTCAAATTCAAACGAAAGATTCTTCACAAGGTCCTTACTCTCGCCCTTTTAACCCCTAATCAAGCTGGGTTTCGAGCTCTACAAATCCAACCCAAAATAAAAGGAAACAAAACAGAAATAATGGCTCTAGTCCTCATGTACATTGGGTTCAAATTATAACTTAAGTTCAAACGTCAAAATAAATTTCCAGCAAAATATGTTCATCTTGGGCTCAAGTGTTGACCAACTTCCCGTCCGAATTGGGATTCAGTGTCTGAAATGGCAATTGTAGCCCTTTCTATTAGCTGCAAAACTCAACAAGAACGGAGTCAATCAGACATCTGTAGAGTGAGATATGGACAAAATACAAAAGTAGTGTAAATCTGGAAAATTCTGACGAAAATCAATTAAACCCAATTAAAATCTAGAATTCTAATTTGACCCAAAAGACCTTTATTTAACTCAAATAAATCCTAAAAATACTAATCAAGAGTAACAAATAAGTGTAACAAAATATGTGTTATCAATGATGTATCATGCATCTCTCTCATTTAGAGCCTTATTTAATTGCGGTGTTGTCAAGTACAACTTCTCCGGCTTCTCTCCTTTTGCACAAAATAAAATCCTTATGCTACAACAATCAAGCGTCACACAATATCAGACCAGCCAATCCATGCCCAGGATAATGTGTAGATTCAAGCCCTCAAGCACTATCAGATCAACGGTATAGTCTTATGCTTCATATATGAATCTGACTTCTTTGCACTTCAAAGAAGTAGAAACAATATCTCCGGTGGCAGTTTTCACTACCATGGGAGGCGTGAACTCATGAATGGGCAAATGCAACCCATTAGCAAAAAATCCTGATATGAAGAAGTGGGTAGCTCCTGAATCAAACATAGCATCAAAAGCATATCCTCTGATAAGAATGGTACCTCTGATCAGGTTTGAAGACCTCTCGGCCTCCTACTATGTCACCGCATATACCCTGGCACTGGTGGGTACTGGAGACTCCTCAATGACCATCGAAGTCGGGACAGTCTGGATATGAACCACCTGGATAGCTGTCACCTACCCCCTCCTCTGGGGGCACTCTCTACTGAAGTGTCCAACCTAACCACAGCTGAAACAAACATTCTATCCAGGTCTGCAAACACCCGGATGTACCTTCCCACACTTGGCACAAGTGGGGATCTTCCCTGCACCAGGCTTGCCGCTTCCATTCTTCACAAAGGGAGTCTTCTTAAACTTGTTACTCTGCTGCACTTGCAAACCTTTTCCCTTACCCTTCCAGGGCATAGTCCTCTCACTAAAGCTCTTTCCAGCTGCTTCCTTACCTCTGGTACGATAATACTCCTGGATGTCCTGGCATTGCTTAATCAATGCCACAAAATCTCTGGTACAATGGCCAGCCAGCTTTTCTGCTATCATTTCATTCAAGCCATTTCTAAATCTATAGGCTTTGTCTTCTGGAGTGAGGGGAGCTTTACCATAGCTAGAATACTTTGCTAATCTATTGAACTTGCTCAGATACTCATCCACTGTCATGCCTCCCTGTCTGAGGTCTTCAAATTCACTTCTTTTCTTTTCCCTAGCTTCTTCAGGGAAGTATTTCATCAGAAAATGCCTCTCAAAAAGTGGCCAAGTAATGACATACCCTTGGCACTCAAGTAGGTGCCTGACATTGTTCCACCAATCTGCTGCGTCTCCCTGTAACATATACATAGCATGCAGAAGCTTCGTGTTGGCATCACACTCCCTTGTAGTGAGGTGAGGAATGCTTCCTGAAAGCATTCAACATACGTTCTCTAGCCTCCAGGTAAAACGTAGGCGGCCTTGCTGACCTAGAAATCTCTATCACTGGCTGCCTCTCGCGTCCCCAATGGACGGATGCCTCTGCCTCCTAGTGGGCCTCTCCTGTCCCTTCCTGTCTCAGCACGACAGGCTCAAGAATCGATATGGGATCAACAACATGTGCAGCCTGCTGCTCCACAGGTGGTGTAACTGGCGGTGGAGGAGGTGGTGGAGGTCCTCCTCGTACCTCCGTCAGTAGTAGTCTCATCATCTCTGCATTTGCCAATCTGTTTTAGGCTATCAATTCTTCATTAGCCCTTCTCATCTGCTCCCTATCCAACTCGCGATCCTCTTCAATTCTTTTCAAATCAACCTCTCTGGTTTCATTCAGGGTCTGCTGTAATGCTGCTATAGCTGCAGCAATAGGATCAGGGGGCGGGTTTTGAATTGTTCGCCTGAGTCTCCCCCGAGGTGCCATGATCACTACACAAAACTGCACAAGGTATGAGTTAGCTACGCTCAATCTAGTGATAACATATGCAATATCATGACACTCAAGAGACACTCATTAAACAGTTCTAACACTTAAGCAATAAATCAATGAACGTCTTGATGAAACTGCTCTGATACCATAAATGTAACACCCCGTAGTACTCCGACTGTTAACATACATGATATTTAGCATACACAGCGAAAGACTTTATTTAAAAAAATAATAATAAAGCATCTTATAAAAATACGAGTAAACTTTTTCCAAAATATTTTCTAAAACATTTTCAAAGTGTTCATCTGATATATTGCATTAGCGTAACATTAACATCTAAGTCTACTACTTAAAACCATTGGCCATCACTAGTGGCCATTGACCATCCGGATATGACCTCAAGGGTCATTCCTGACGGAGTCTCACGGACAGCATAACAACTGTATTTCAGATAACTGTGAACATGGTCCCACACATACAATAACCTGATAGATACAATAATTTAACAGACAGCTTGCAAGTCCCACATGGAATGCAATCCCCTATCGGGTCAATACAAAAAATAAGGCTCCATGACCAAATAACTGAATACATACATCAAGTCTATGTTAATTTCCTAAAACGTCTAAGCATTAGTGAATAATCCATGGCTCCAATACTACAATCATGAGCCTAAATAAATACATAATATAATCTCAACATAAGATAATTAGGCATGTTAATAATTATACATGCCATCACAAAGTCTAATCATAATAAAATAAATCAGCATCGTCATCCACTACTCCAAGCGGGGGCCTTGTCCCTAGAAGCATCTCCACTACTCTGGATACCTGAATTGATGTCCCCAAACGGGGTGAGATAACACATCTCAGTAAGCTCAAGGTTCATAGAGATCCTCCAGTCCCCTGAGCCCACTTCCTGCATGACAAGTCAGATATAAAGCATATAATTCAGGCATACAACATAAACATAGCATCATCATATCATCATTGTGTAACCCCAGGGTCAAAGCCATAGACGGTTACACATGTGTGACTCAAGTGTCAAGCCATAGATAGTCAACACATCGTCAGTATGAAATAGCTCCTAGAGTCAAGTCATAGGTAGCCTACATACCATGATCACTGGCTAAGATTCTCATAACATATATCATCAGTGCATCATCATAACATCAAGAATCATATAACATCTATATGAATGTGAATGAATGCACATATACATTAAACCACATCCTTTCATACAATACAACCATAATGCCCACCATCATGATGGGGCCACAAGAGAGAGGAACAACCAGAACTAGGAGCTTACCTCTCTGAGCTTATCACAAGCCCAACTCCAACAGTAAAACACGTATGCTCCAATAAAACCTCAAGTGCCAAGTCCTCTAGGAAAACCTAGAGCAGGAATCATTTACATCATTAATACTCAATCACTTAATGATTTCACCTTTCATTCTTACATGCCAATAATGTGCCCATTATAAGTCTAGACTACTTAGTACTTAATTACATGTTTTTTAGCGTATTATGAAGTGTTCACTTATTACACAATCAACCACATAGTTTAAGCACGTTAGATAATTTTAGAATCACACTCTAAGATCACTAAGGTAACTTAGATTATTTTCAACTCATCCAAGCCAGATATATAATTATTATAAGTTACTAAGGTGTTCCCATATGCCCACTTAGCCTGAATCTCACTTTTACGGTTTTTCTATAACTGTACATGCTTCTGTTTTCTAGTCACTGTATGCAACCCACTTGCTATAACTTTCTCATATTTTAGTATGTTAATCTAGACTCAATTACTTTTCTAACAAGGTATCGCATGCCTTATTATAGTTTTTTGGCTCCGGTTATCACCGTTTGAAGTTGGACAAGCAAAGCTGTCTGCCAACTCCAAACAGAGCCCTAAACATCCCTCACCATTTCTGTGATTCTGGAAAATCTAATAAACCAATTACTCTAAAAATTTTATACAGAAACTTAGAAACCTTCAGCTTTAATTTGATATATCATGAGACTAATTTAAGTAAGAACTGAGGGAAAACAATTCGTGAAAGATGCAGCCACGTACAGCCCCTACACATGGCCTACCTGGATAGTCTTTGTAACACCCCGTGTATACCCGGTTTGTTATCATGTCATCGTATTAAGCAACACTTAATTAAAATGAGGAATAATTTTTCTTTTCAATTATGACATCATTAATATTATCAAGTTGATTACTTAATCCGTTTTCATAAAACATTGCTTGTATGTAAATTGCAATAAAACAGCTAACTAAAATACCTCATTATATAAATAGGTGAGTATCTAAGTCACGGAACTACAACACGTAGTCCGGACATTAATCCTGATATATTAATACAACTCAAATCTAAAATAAGACATAGTCAATCAATGTGGCATGGACAATCCCCATGCTCACCAAATAAGGCAACAAGGCCCAACAGAGTCTCAACAACAATAGCATGATAATAAATATAAAGCAGGTCAGCATCCAAGCATAACATCAAAAGCATAAATCTCAACTCAGCTCCGACCTCCTGCCGTCCGAGGTATCAACCCCCGAGTTACCTGAACCTGAAAATATGCCCCAAACGTGGGGTGAGATCTCTAAACAGAAATCTCAGTAAGACAAGGGGTCCTTAAGGATTTCTCCACCCCAAGCTCACTTACATGTGCAATATAAGTTCTAAAAGCAGTAATATAATATAAGTTCCAAAATCAGTGCAATGCAATAGAATAATCGTGTCATGTGTGTCAACTATTCTACTGGCAAGAGAAATACAGGATTTACATACGTCTATTACCTACAATAAGTGCAAGTCACTACTTGCACTCACCCACAGAATCACCCTATGGCATGTCTACTACATACATAGGCTTACTGTCTAGGTAGAACAACAAATGCATATTATAAGCACTTGCACATAACAGCTCAACAGCATTTCAAAATCAATACATGAAAACACATCATGCATATAAACCATCCCCCCATAGGGTATGGTGGAACCGACAATGGCTAAACCGAGGACACGAAAGCTTACCTCTTAAGCAATCAATCCAAGCCAAGTCAACACAAGCTCAATGTCACCAAACAGCACAATCACAGTCTGTATATACAATAATTAATCATCAATAATCATTGCCCAAGGTTCCATTAAGTGATTAAGGTTTTCCAACTCATTTTAAGTGATTTAAGACTAAATCTGCATGAGGTATTCGAATACTCCTCGATGAGTATTCGAATACTCCATGTCTCCAGAAAGTATCCAAATACTTTAACTTAAGTATCTGAATACCACACGGTATCCGAATACATTTCACTAAGTATCCGAATACCACAAGGTATTCGAATACAATTTCCACAGTATCTGAATACTATCCAGTATTCGAATACTTCTTCATAGGTATCCGAATATTTTTCTTCTTAGAAAACTATTTCAATAGTCCTTCAAGGAGTAATCGACTACCCCTTGATAAGTATTCGAATACTACCCGAAAAGGTATTCGAATACATATCAGACAGAATGCAGAAACTTGAGCTGTTCACTGCATAATCCCATTTTTAAGTGTTCAAATGCGATTGGGAGTCCAATAACTCCCTAAACAGATGTTCATTAACATGTTTTAGACTTATATTATCAGTCCTTAACTCAAATGATCAAAGTTTCCCTTTTTAATGGATTAAATAAGCTCAAATCATGAAACTACAAAAGATATGATCATGGTATACCTCCAAGGCTCAAAACTCTGAAAATGACACTGACTTGAAGCCTCCAACACAGCTCTAAGATGCTGACTTTAAGGAACCACGAAAATGCTACACAAGATGGGTCCTTTACACCAAAAGATGGCTCCTTGAAGCCTCCAATGGCATGAACAAGGATTCCACCATAAGAACCCTCAAACTCAGTCCCAAAACCACCCCTCACAACAACCGACACTCAGCAACTAAAGCCAAACTTCCACACCATGATAGCTCACACTAAGTTATGATGATAAAATGAAGAAACTTGGTAGAAAGGTGATTGCTTGGGCTCACAATGTGAAGATAGAAAGGTGACTACATGGAGAACTCGGCTGCAAAAAGAAGGAGGCACGTAGAATCAGTTTTGGGAAGAATGAAAACTGACCTAGAAATCTGTGCACACTTATTTATATGCGTATTAAATTTAATCTCATTGTATTAGCACTCATAGCTACGCTTATCATTTTAATCTCAAACTTGGAATTCTGAACCTAGCCATTTTTCTAGGATTTTTCATATTTTTATTTTATTTTTTGCAGCACTTTATCGGTACACGCTTTTACGAAGCCGGTATCAGTTCTGACACCAATTCTCATTATTTTGACTTGAAACTTGACGTACTAGTCCTATATATTATTCTAGTAATATTACCATACTTATTATAATTTTCCGGGATACTTCATCGGTACGCATTTATACCATGGAGCAGAACCGGTATCTGCACTTTTCGTCAGAAAAGCGACTTTCCACATTATTAATCACTTACAATAATTACTTTAGCCTTCTCATAATTATTAGGGTCAATTATGAAATTATTTCCTAATTTTACCTTTAATTAATTTAAATTCCTAATTTAACGGTGTGGGTCCTTACAGTCTCCACTCAATCGGACCTACAGAATGCTACACATCTTCAAATGGTACCAAATTTTGAAACCACATTGCTGACTTTTCAAGCTTCAAAATGATGTATGGAACATCCCTATTGGACCTCTCTGGAGGTACATATGTTCTCCCAAACTTAGCTTAAAACTGGTCATTTAACCCCAAGTGTGTTTAATTAGCAAATCCTAATTATCTTTGGTTAGAAACTCTAAGTCTCTTTAATTTTTCGGATTTTTCTATTATTAGGTCACATATGCATTCCCACATAGTCACATTAGGTCTTAGTTCATTAGGTTCATTAATTCCCACAACTCATCCAAGACAATATTTCCCCCAACCACAAGATACAAACCGAGAATGGAAATGAGGATAGGAAGGATTTTGGGTCATCTTTTCCCAAAGTGATGCTTACATCTTCAAGCTCACACCTTTTAGCTCCAAGCTTCACTTTCACCAACAAGAATGCTGTTTTAAACAAGAACACACTTTCAAAAATATGCTCAAGAGTTAGAGCTCAAAAACACAAGCAATGAATATGAGGTTTTTCAAAAAAAATCAAGGAAACTTACATTAAAACTCAAGAGAATCAAGCACACAAGTGGTGTTCTTCAAGAGGACTCAAGAACACAACTCCATGGATCCTTATACCTTCATGACCGTGGTTGTATATGGAGATAATGACCACAAAAATTTGCTTCACACCATAAAAATTGTAAGGTTGTGAAGAGGAGAGTGAGGGGAACAATCTTTGTGAAGGAGGTTTGATGATTTGGTGAGGTTTTGGAAGAGAGATTCTAGAGAGAAGTGAGAGCAAAGTTTGAAACTTGAATTTTAGAGAGACGACGGAGAAGTGGGCCGGCAGATCTGAATGGAGAGGGAGGGGATGGTGCCCTAATTAGGGTTGTCATGTCACTTTAGTGGCATTTTGTCCTCTTGTGAAAGCCGGTGTAATTTTTATCTGAATCGTCATCAAATTTTTACTCGGAAACATCCAAGACTCTAAATTTAAGTAATTAACATTAATTTTGTCTAATTATCATGTTCATAACTTAAAAATTTGATTAGTAGATCACAGATCCTCTAATAGTTGTTTAATTGCACTATAGTCTTTACCGGTGTTCTTAAACTGTACCCGGATTTCATAATCTTCTTAACTTTAACATTATTGGTATAATTATGACTTCTTAGGCATATATTGGTCTTTCTATCTATTTTATCATCTTTTTTCCGTTCCGGGATTCTATCGGCTGCTTCTACAGCAGTACAAAATACCCGACAGAAGTGACTTTTCCAAAATACTACAATATGGGTATCAAACTTCATCACATCATATACTAACCTCATTCATGATGTTTATATAATTATATTAGCTCTCTAACTTGAATTTGCTAACTTGAAGCTATTCTACTGACTGTTACTGCTTCAGCTGTCAAAAATAACAGATGTAAATTCACCTGTGTAGAATACCTTCAACATGGATATCAAAATTCTTAGAATTTCATCCTCATTCCATTTATGACCATAAGGTCCTCATTATAACCCTCTAATTTAAAATTCATGTAATTATGGTTATTATATCTTCCTTCCAACACACACTTGGAGAAAACCAAACAAAAAAACACAAAAAAAACTCTTCCAAGAGTTATAAAAAGACACTTGGGCTTTATATTAAAGCTTGTGTCATAGTAATATTTTTTAAAGATACTTGGGCTTGGGATTAAAATCAAGCTAGTGTCATAGTAAAAAAATTGTTTTTGAGAAGAATTAGGGAGTTTGTTAATTTAGCCATGACGGCTTGTTAACTTAGTTATCTGTGAGAATTAATTTAGCCGTGGCGACTTGTTAACCTCATAGTATATTTTTGGGGCATCAAGCTTGTTGAGTTGAGGCTGTTCTCCACAACTTGGCTTTGTACTCCAAGTTTTGTCATCTTTGAGATGAGTATGCTTACCTTCTCCTTTAGTTAATAATTATTTATTTTTGTATGCTTTTTCATGCTCTTTATTTGCTTTATTAGTTTATAATTGTCTATTTTTATGCTCTTTATCTATATTTTTAATTTATAATTGGCTATTTTTTGCATGCTTTTTTATATGCTCTTTATCTGTTTTATTAGAAATTTTTTTATAATTGTTTATTACTTTTGTATGTTCTTTATTTGTTTTATTAGAATTTTTCTTATGTAGTCTAGAAACTTAATTAGGGATTAATTTTGTCGTAACAGCTTGTTAATCTCATAGTTTTTTGGATCATTTTGACTGTGACAGCTTGATGACCCAAGTTAGTTTTAAATTATTATTTCATATTAATTATTTAGTTTTCCTAATTAAGGATTAATTTAGCTGTGACGGTTTGTTAATCTCGTAGTATTTTTCGAGTTATTTTAGTTGTGACAACTTGGTAATCCGAAGTCTTTAAAATAATTTCTTTAAAATTATTTTCAAAAATTAAAACCAACCAATACACAAATAATTTTTAAGAACGACGTAGCTTTGAATTCCTCACTTCAACTGAGGATACGTCGGAGCGGAACTCTTTCCGTCAAGCTAAAATAAAGTTTAATAAATTATTTCTCTTCTTAATCATATTTATATTTTATGAAAAGAGCAAATATTTGTAAAAACTATTAATAATTCGCATAATTAATTTAAGGTAACCGTTTTAAAACGGATGTGTCAGGAATGCAGTGAGATTAAATTTTCACCCTTCCTTGCGCATAATTAGACTCCCGAACTTTTGATCTATAATTTTATAGACCGATTTGAAATAAAAGATTTTTCAATTTTTCTAAAATAAATAAAATTAGTGATGACTCCATTGTTTTAATCTTTAAATTTCAGGTCGTTACACTGAAGTTAGAGGCAAGGAGTGATTTACCATTTTCGCATCCCAAAAAATTTAGCTAATATACTAATTAATATTATGTTCCGGGTGTAAACTTAGGTAAGTAATGGCTTACCCCGCTTAATTAATGAGATGCCTGAATCTGATCATAACCTACCCACATTAAAAATAAAAACTTGAATGGGATTCTATCTTGGAAACTTCAATATCTTTTTCTTTCGTAATTAGGCATACGAGCGATTATCCTTTGTGAGTATTTTCAAAAACCTAAATAGTTTGTCCAGCATGATTATCATACCTAGATTGATTTACGTGAGAAGCATGTGCATAAATTCCTCCAGTAAATAAATTTGATAATTTCAGCTTATCGAAACGTCATGAAGAGAGAGAAGGAATTTATCAACTAAAAATAATATATTTATCAACTGAAAAATAGTATTTAAAAGAAAATGGAAAAATTAAAAACCAACTGAAAATTTCCTTTAACTATAATAATATCGAATAGTATAAAAACCAACGATTGTTTGGGCCTTTAGATAAAATGGTCAATGAAGGTTTTGATCCCTTTCCTGTCTGATTGTATGTGGTTTTCATTTTTCTTTTCTTTTTTGTATTAATGGGATGAATTTTTGGCTCTATGATTAGATCCTATTGAGACCGGCCATATGTGATATGCTTGAAATCTGTTAGTAGGCTATTTGGTTTTATGTAATCTGCCTCGGCTTTTGTATTTCAATTTGGCATATCGTGGTGATATCGTACATTATAAGGATGGATATGCCCGCTTGTTTGTGGAAGTAGGTACATAATATGTAAGCAATTTAATCAGTAATTCATGATTCATGTTCAACAGTAATCAGTCAAGAACATGACATAGGATCTTTAGAATTCATGAGTTTCACATAAACATACCTTTGTCCATAATTGCGGAAGATCTTTAACAGTAGAATACTTTCTCTAAGCCTTAACCCTTTCACCGTTCTTGTATCTTCTTTGATAGGGATAGGATACAACTTTTCTAGGCAGACTCAGAAGGACGTTTGTTTTCTATCAGATACCCTTATATGAAAACTGACCATATAAACTATTATATAACTGGCCTATCACAGTTATTTCTAATTAACTTCCCTTAATGCGAAACGTCAAAACGTCAATTACCATTAATGTGAAACGTTACCATAATGCAAAACGTTAAAACATCAATTATCATTAATGCGAAACGTCAATTACCATAAAGCCTCTTTTATTATTAATTAAACCAATTGACACACGTTACACATAAGACACAACTAGTTTTATATTCTCCCACTTGGCTTATGTCATAAGGTGTCCCTTCATGATTTAATTAACATTCACTATAATGCGCATTTACTAGGCTAAAGGTTCCATACATTGACGTCATCATAATTCAATATTAGAAATAAAATCAACATGAGTCATGGCGGTTGTATGCTATCAAGTCGGCATAGTCCCTTCCATGTACTACTATATTGACTCTTCTTCCTAACATGATACTTTAATAGGAAGTGTACATTATGTCCAACAATAATGTCTTCATAACGGACCATAATTATTTTCAATATCATCAGATATACTTGCATGCATACATAAATTGAAAATAAGACAATAACAGAAACATATATTCATCAATGAGCTCGGAGTGTCAACACTTAATGCATAACAATAATTGTCATCATTCACTAGCTGACATAATGCCCATTCTACATACATGACCAGTAAATGTCTTGGGCGGTAATCCCTTCGTCAAGGGATTAGCTATCATAAGATCGGTGCTAATATGCTCTATAGACACTCTATGTTTCTGAAACTCTTCTTTAACGGCAAAGTACTTTAATTCCATATGTTTAGCATCTTTGGAATACTTGTCGTTTTTAGAAAAGAAGACTGTTGCGGAATTATCACAATAAATTTTCAGCGGCTTTTCAATATTGTCGACCAATCCAAGCCCTAAAATAAAGTTTCGTAGCCATCTAGCCTGAATCGTGGCTTCAAAGCATGCCACAAATTCAGCTTCCATAGTGGATGCATCTATTACAGTCTGCTTCGCACTTTTCCATGATATAGCTCCTTCAGCTAAAAGATACAGGTAACCACATGTAGACTTTCTTGTGTCTACGCATCCTGCAAAATCTGAATCTGTGTATCCAATCACTTCAAGGTTGTTAGACCTTCTATAAGTAAGCATGTGACCTTTAGTTCCTTGCAAATATCTCAGAACTTTCTTTGCAGCTTTCCAATGATCCATACCGGGATTACTTTGGTATCTACTCAACATCCCAACTGCAAAGCTAATATCTGGTCTCGTACAAGTCTGAGCATACATTAAGCTCCCAACTAATGATGCATACGAAATTGCTTCCATTTCTTTTCGTTCCAATTCACTTTTAGGACATTGCATGAGACTAAACTTATCTCCTTTCTGAATTGGAACTGGAGATGATGAACAGTTTTCCATTCTGAATCTCTCTAGAACTCTATTAATGTATGCTTTATGAGACAAACCTAACAGTCCTTGTGATCTATCACGGAATATTTCTATTCCTATCACATAAGCTGCCTCACCCATATCTTTCATTTCAAAGTTACTAGAGAGAAACTTCTTAGTCTCAGTTAAAAGACCAAGAACGTTAGTTGCAAGCAAAATATCATCAACATACAGAACCAATAAGATGAACTTGCTCCCACTGATCTTCAGATATATACATCGATCAACGATGTTTTCCTTAAATCCAAAGGAAACAACAGTATCATTAAACTTAAGATACCATTGCCGTGAAGCTTGTTTAAGTCCGTATATTGACTTCTTAAGTTTGCACACCATGTGCTCTTTACCCTTTTCTATGAACCCCATTGGTTGGTTCATGTACACATCTTCATATAAATTTCCATTTAGAAAGGCGGTTTTCACATCCATTTGGTGTAACTCTAGATCATAATGAGCCACCAATGCCATAATAATTCTTAAAGAATCCTTCTTTGAAACTGGTGAAAAAGTTTCTTTATAGTCAATGCCATCTTTCTGAGTGAATCCCTTTGCAACTAGTCTGGCCTTGTAACGTTCTAAGTTACCATAAGAATCACGTTTGGTCTTAAAGACCCATTTACAACCAACTCTCTTGCACCCTTCTGGTAACACAACAAGATCTCAGACCTTATTCTGTTCCATAGATTTCAACTCATCTTTCATAGCATCTAACCACTTATCACCATTTTCACCATTCATGGCTTGTGAAAACGTTACTGGATCATCCTGAATACCCATGTCAAATTCAGACTCTTGTAGATATACCACATATTCATTAAAAATAGCAGGTCTCCTTTCTCTTTGAGATCTTCTTAATGCTATTTGTTGTGGTTCTTCTACTATGGGTTCATTCGGTTCATCAACAATGATTCCTTCATGAGTAGTGGGATCATCAACTCGTCCTTCATTATTATTGATTGGTTCAATAGCATAAGGAACAATAACTTTACTAGAGCTACAAGGTAATGGAACTTGTACTCTCACTTCATGAATATCCACTTTACGTGGTGTTTCACTCCCACTAACTTCACCATTCTCAATGAACCTTGCATTTCCAGATTCAATAATCCTTGTAGTATGATAAGGACAGTAAAATTTATACCCTTTCGATTTTTCTGGATAACCAATGAAATAACCATTGATTGTCTTTGCATCCAGTTTCTTTTCTTGCGGATTGTAATATCTAATCTCTTCCTGACAACCCCAAACATGCAGGTGTCTTATACTAGGTTTCCTTCCAGTCCAAAGTTCAAAAGGAGTCTTTGGAACTGACTTACTAGGAACCCTATTCAATACGTACATGGCAGTTTTTAGAGCATAAGTCCACAATGAAACAGGTAAAGTAGAATTACTTAACATACTCCTAACCATATCCAGTAAGGTCCTATTACGCCTTTCTGATACACCATTCTGTTGCGGTGTACCGGGCATTGTGTATTGATTTAGCAAATGGGTCCGGATGTTGTCCACTTTCATCATACCTTCCATAATATTCACCACCCCTATCAGACCTGACAATCTTCACCTTTCTGTCTAATTGCCTTTCAACTTCATTAATATAAATCTCCAAAGCATTTGCAGCTTGAGACTTATCATGCAGCAAATAGACATAACCATAACGTGAATAATCATCAATGAAAGTGATAAAATATTTTTCTTTATTGAAGGCATTAACATCAAACGGACCACATACATCAGTGTATATAATTTCAAAAA